>NW_027149989.1:0-170848 GCF_031143425.1 Pleurodeles waltl | reverse complement strand
AGTTTTCAGAAATGCACAGGTTTGGTAGGTTTCCCTAGGTGCCGGCTGAGCTAGAGGCCAAAATCTACAGGTAGGTACTTCGCAAAAAACACCTCTGTTTTCTTCCAAACATTTGGATGTGTCCACGTTGCGCTTTGGGGCGTTTCCTGTCGCGGGCGCTAGGCCTACCCACACAAGTGAGGTATCATTTTTATCGGGAGACTTGGGGGAACGCTGGGTGGAAGGAAATTTGTGGCTCCTCTCAGATTTCCGAACTTTCTGCCACAGAAATGTGAAGAACATGTGTTTTTTTAGCCAAATTTTGAGGTTTGCAAAGGATTCTGGGTAACAGAACCTGGTCCGAGCCCAGCAAGTCACCCCTCCTTGGATTCCCCTAGGTCTCTAGTCTTCAGAAATGCACAGGTTTGGTAGGTTTCCCTAGGTTCCGGCTGAGCTAGAGGCCAAAATCTACAGGTAGGTACTCCGCAAAAAACACCTCTGTTTTCTTCCAAAAATTTGGATGTGTCCACGTTGCGCTTTGGGGCGTTTCCTGTCGCGGGCGCTAGGCCTACCCACACAAGTGAGGTATCATTTTTATCAGGAGACTTGGTGGAACGCTGGGTGGAAGGAAATTTGTAGCTCCTCTCAGATTCCCGAACTTTCTGCCACAGAAATGTGAGGAACATGTGTTTTTTTAGCCAAATTTTGAGGTTTGCAAGGGATTCTGGGTAACAGAACCTGGTCCGAGCCCCGCAAGTCACCCCTCCTTGGATTCCCCTAGGTCTCTAGTTTTCAGAAATGCACAGGTTTGGTAGGTTTCCCTAGGTGCCGGCTGAGCTAGAGGCCAAAATCTACAGGTAGGTACTTCGCAAAAAACACCTATGTTTTCTTCCAAAAATTTGGATGTGTCCACGTTGCGCTTTGGGGCGTTTCCTGTCGCGGGCGCTAGGCCTACCCTCACAAGTGAGGTATCATTTTTATTGGGAGACTTGGGGGAATGCTGGGTGGAAGGAAATTTGTGGCTCCTCTCAGATTCCCGAACTTTCTGCCACAGAAATGTGAGGAACATGTGTTTTTTTAGCCAAATTTTGAGGTTTGCAAAGGATTCTGGGTAACAGAACTTGGTCCGAGCCCCGCAAGTCACCCCTCCTTGGATTCCCCTGGGTCTCTAGTTTTCAGAAATGCACAGGTTTGGTAGGTTTCCCTAGGTGCCGGCTGAGCTAGAGTCCAAAATCTACAGGTAGTCACTTTGCAAAAAACACCTCTGTTTTCTTCCAAAAATTTGGATGTGTCCACGTTGCGTTTTGGGGCGTTTCCTGTCACGGGCGCTAGGCCTACCCACACAAGTGAGGGATCATTTTTATTGGGAGACTTGGGGGAACGCTGGGTGGAAGGATATTTGTGGCTCCTCTCAGATTCCAGAACTTTCTGCCACAGAAATGTGAGGAACATGTGTTTCTTTAGCCAAATTTTGAGGTTTGCAAAGGATTCTGGGTAACAGAACCTGGTCCGAGCCCAGCAAGTCACCCCTCCTTGGATTCCCCTAGGTCTCTAGTTTTCAGAAATGCACAGGTTTGGTAGGTTTCCCTAGGTGCCGGCTGAGCTAGAGGCCAAAATCTACAGGTAGGTACTTCGCAAAAAACACCTCTGTTTTCTTCCAATAATTTGGATGTGTCCATGTTGCGCTTTGGGGCGTTTCCTGTCGCGGGCGCTAGGCCTACCCACACAAGTGAGGTATCATTTTTATCGGGAGACTTGGGGGAACGCTGGGTGGAAGGAAATTTGTAGCTCCTCTCAGATTCCAGAACTTTCTGCCACAGAAATGTGAGGAACATGTGTTTTTTTAGCCAAATTTTGAGGTTTGCAAATGATTCTGGGTAACAGAACCTGGTCCGAGCCCCGCAAGTCACCCCTCCTTGGATTCCCCTGGGTCTCTAGTTTTCAGAAATGCACAGGTTTGGTAGGTTTCCCTAGGTGCCGGCTGAGCTAGAGGCCAAAATCTACAGGTAGGCACTTCGCAAAAAACACCTCTGTTTTCTTCCAAAAATTTGGATGTGTCCACGTTGCGCTTTGGGGCGTTTCCTGTTGCGGGCGCTAGGCCTACCCACACAAGTGAGGTATCATTTTTATCGGGAGACTTGGGGGAAAGCTGGGTGGAAGGAAATTTGTGGCTCCTCTCAGATTCCCGAACTTTCTGCCACAGAAATGTGAGGAACATGTGTTTTTTTAGCCAAATTTTGAGGTTTGCAAAGGATTCTGGGTAACAGAACCTGGTCCGAGCCCCGCAAGTCACCCCTCCTTGGATTCCCCTGGGTCTCTAGTTTTCAGAAATGCACAGGTTTGGTAGGTTTCCATAGGTGCCGGCTGAGCTAGAGTCCAAAATCTACAGGTAGGCACTTTGCAAAAAACACCTCTGTTTTCTTCCAAAAATTTGGATGTGTCCACGTTGCGCTTTGGGGCATTTCCTGTCGCGGGCGCTAGGCCTACCCACACAAGTGAGGTATCATTTTTATTGGGAGACTTGGGGGAACGCTGGGTGGAAGGATATTTGTGGCTCCTCTCAGATTCCAGAACTTTCTGCCACAGAAATGTGAGGAACATGTGTTTCTTTA
Source organism: Pleurodeles waltl (assembly GCF_031143425.1). NCBI lineage: Eukaryota > Metazoa > Chordata > Amphibia > Caudata > Salamandridae > Pleurodeles > Pleurodeles waltl. Next base: position 168,257 of record NW_027149989.1, on the reverse strand, counting down.
GCCAAATTTTGAGGTTTGCAAAGGATTCTGGGTAACAGAACCTGGTCCGAGCCCAGCAAGTCACCCCTCCTTGGATTCCCCTAGGTCTCTAGTTTTCAGAAATGTACAGGTTTGGTAGGTTTCCCTAGGTGCCATCTGAGCTAGAGGCCAAAATCTACAGGTAGGTACTTCGCAAAAAACACCTCTGTTTTCTTCCAAAAATTTGGATGTGTCCATGTTGCGCTTTGGGGTGTTTCCTGTCGCGGGCGCTAGGCCTACCCACACAAGTGAGGTATCATTTTTATCGGGAGACTTGGGGGAACGCTGGGTGGAAGGAAATTTCTGGCTCCTCTCAGATTCCAGAACTTTCTGCCACAGAAATGTGAGGAACATGTGTTTTTTTAGCCAAATTTTGAGGTTTGCAAATGATTCTGGGTAACAGAACCTGGTCCGAGCCCCGCAAGTCACCCCTCCTTGGATTCCCCTGGGTCTCTAGTTTTCAGAAATGCACAGGTTTGGTAGGTTTCCCTAGGTGCCGGCTGAGCTAGAGGCCAAAATCTACAGGTAGGCACTTCGCAAAAAACACCTCTGTTTTCTTCCAAAAATTTGGATGTGTCCACGTTGCGCTTTGGGGCGTTTCCTGTTGCGGGCGCTAGGCCTACCCACACAAGTGAGGTATCATTTTTATTGGGAGACTTGGGGGAACGCTGGGTGGAAGGATATTTGTGGCTCCTCTCAGATTCCAGAACTTTCTGCCACAGAAATGTGAGGAACATGTGTTTCTTTAGCCAAATTTTGAGGTTTGCAAAGGATTCTGGGTAACAGAACCTGGTCCGAGCCCAGCAAGTCACCCCTCCTTGGATTCCCCTAGGTCTCTAGTTTTCAGAAATGTACAGGTTTGGTAGGTTTCCCTAGGTGCCATCTGAGCTAGAGGCCAAAATCTACAGGTAGGTACTTCGCAAAAAACACCTCTGTTTTCTTCCAAAAATTTGGATGTGTCCATGTTGCGCTTTGGGGCATTTCCTGTCGCGGGCGCTAGGCCTACCCACACAAGTGAGGTATCATTTTTATTGGGAGACTTGGGGGAACGCTGGGTGGAAGTATATTTGTGGCTCCTCTCAGATTCCAGAACTTTCTGCCACAGAAATGTGAGGAACATGTGTTTCTTTAGCCAAATTTTGAGGTTTGCAAAGGATTCTGGGTAACAGAACCTGGTCCGAGCCCAGCAAGTCACCCCTCCTTGGATTCCCCTAGGTCTCTAGTTTTCAGAAATGTACAGGTTTGGTAGGTTTCCCTAGGTGCCATCTGAGCTAGAGGCCAAAATCTACAGGTAGGTACTTCGCAAAAAACACCTCTGTTTTCTTCCAAAAATTTGGATGTGTCCATGTTGCGCTTTGGGGTGTTTCCTGTCGCGGGCGCTAGGCCTACCCACACAAGTGAGGTATCATTTTTATCGGGAGACTTGGGGGAACGCTGGGTGGAAGGAAATTTGTGGCTCCTCTCAGATTCCAGAACTTTCTGCCACAGAAATGTGAGGAACATGTGTTTTTTTAGCCAAATTTTGAGGTTTGCAAAGGATTCTGGGTAACAGACCCTCGTCCGAGCCCCGCAAGTCACCCCTCCTTGGATTCCCCTGGGTCTCTAGTTTTCAGAAATGCACAGGTTTGGTAGGTTTCCCTAGGTGTCGGCTGAGCTAGAGGCCAAAAGCTACAGGTAGGTACTTCGCAAAAAACACCTCTGTTTTCTTCCAAAAATTTGGATGTGTCCACGTTGCGCTTTGGGGCGTTTCCTGTTGCGGGCGCTAGGCCTACCCACACAAGTGAGGTATAATTTTTATCAGGAGACTTGGGGGAAAGCTGGGTGGAAGGAAATTTGTGGCTCCTCTCAGATTCCCGAACTTTCTGCCACAGAAATGTGAGGAACATGTGTTTCTTTAGCCAAATTTTGAGGTTTGCAAAGGATTCTGGGTAACAGAACCTGGTCCGAGCCCAGCAAGTCACCCCTCCTTGGATTCCCCTAGGTCTCTAGTTTTCAGAAATGCACAGGTTTGGTAGGTTTCCCTAGGTGCCGGCTGAGCTAGAGGCCAAAATCTACAGGTAGGTACTTCGCAAAAAACACCTCTGTTTTCTTCCAAAAATTTGGATGTGTCCACGTTGCGCTTTGGGGCGTTTCCTGTCGCGGGCGCTAGGCCTACCCACACAAGTGAGGTATCATTTTTATCGGGAGACTTGGGGGAACGCTGGGTGGAAGGAAATTTGTGGCTCCTCTCAGATTCCCGAACTTTCTGCCACAGAAATGTGAGGACCTTGTGTTTTTTTAGCCAAATTTTGAGGTTTGCAAATGATTCTGGGTAACAGAACCTGGTCCGAGCCCCGCAAGTCACCCCTCCTTGGATTCCCCTGGGTCTCTAGTTTTCAGAAATGCACAGGTTTGGTAGGTTTCCCTAGGTGCCGGCTGAGCTAGAGGCCAAAATCTACAGGTAGGCACTTCGCAAAAAACACCTCTGTTTTCTTCCAAAAATTTGGATGTGTCCACGTTGCGCTTTGGGGCGTTTCCTGTTGCGGGCGCTAGGCCTACCCACACAAGTGAGGTATAATTTTTATCAGGAGACTTGGGGGAAAGCTGGGTGGAAGGAAATTTGTGGCTCCTCTCAGATTCCCGAACTTTCTGCCACAGAAATGTGAGGAACATGTGTTTTTTTAGCCAAATTTTGAGGTTTGCAAAGGATTCTGGGTAACAGACCCTCGTCCGAGCCCCGCAAGTCACCCCTCCTTGGATTCCCCTGGGTCTCTAGTTTTCAGAAATGCACAGGTTTGGTAGGTTTCCCTAGGTGTCGGCTGAGCTAGAGGCCAAAATCTACAGGTAGGTACTTCGCAAAAAACACCTATGTTTTCTTCCAAAAATTTGGATGTGTCCACGTTGCGCTTTGGGGCGTTTCCTGTCGCGGGCGCTAGGCCTACCTACACAAGTGAGGTATCATTTTTATTGGGAGACTTGGGGGAATGCTGGGTGGAAGGAAATTTGTGGCTCCTCTCAGATTCCCGAACTTTCTGCCACAGAAATGTGAGGAACATGTGTTTTTTTAGCCAAATTTTGAGGTTTGCAAAGGATTCTGGGTAACAGAACCTGGTCCGAGCCCCGCAAGTCACCCCTCCTTGGATTCCCCTGGGTCTCTAGTTTTCAGAAATGCACAGGTTTGGTAGGTTTCTCTAGGTGCCGGCTGAGCTAGAGTCCAAAATCTACAGGTAGGCACTTTGCAAAAAACACCTCTGTTTTCTTCCAAAAATTTGGATGTGTCCACGTTGCGCTTTGGGGCGTTTCCTGTCGCGGGCGCTAGGCCTACCCACACAAGTGAGGTATCATTTTTATTGGGAGACTTGGGGGAACGCTGGGTGGAAGGATATTTGTGGCTCCTCTCAGATTCCAGAACTTTCTGCCACAGAAATGTGAGGAACATGTGTTTCTTTAGCCAAATTTTGAGGTTTGCAAAGGATTCTGGGTAACAGAACCTGGTCCGAGCCCAGCAAGTCACCCCTCCTTGGATTCCCCTAGGTCTCTAGTTTTCAGAAATGCACAGGTTTGGTAGGTTTCCCTAGGTGCCGGCTGAGCTAGAGGCCAAAATCTACAGGTAGGTACTTCGCAAAAAACACCTCTGTTTTCTTCCAAAAATTTGGATGTGTCCATGTTGCGCTTTGGGGTGTTTCCTGTCGCGGGCGCTAGGCCTACCCACACAAGTGAGGTATCATTTTTATCGGGAGACTTGGGGGAACGCTGGGTGGAAGGAAATTTCTGGCTCCTCTCAGATTCCAGAACTTTCTGCCACAGAAATGTGAGGAACATGTGTTTTTTTAGCCAAATTTTGAGGTTTGCAAATGATTCCGGGTAACAGAACCTGGTCCGAGCCCCGCAAGTCACCCCTCCTTGGATTCCCCTGGGTCTCTAGTTTTCAGAAATGCACAGGTTTGGTAGGTTTCCCTAGGTGCCGGCTGAGCTAGAGGCCAAAATCTACAGGTAGGCACTTCGCAAAAAACACCTCTGTTTTCTTCCAAAAATTTGGATGTGTCCACGTTGCCCTTTGGGGCGTTTCCTGTTGCGGGCGCTAGGCCTACCCACACAAGTGAGGTATCATTTTTATCGGGAGACTTGGGGGAAAGCTGGGTGGAAGGAAATTTGTGGCTCCTCTCAGATTCCCGAACTTTCTGCCACAGAAATGTGAGGAACATGTGTTTTTTTAGCCAAATTTTGAGGTTTGCAAAGAATTCTGGGTAACAGAACCTGGTCCGAGCCCCGCAAGTCACCCCTCCTTGGATTCCCCTGGGTCTCTAGTTTTCAGAAATGCACAGGTTTGGTAGGTTTCCCTAGGTGCCGGCTGAGCTAGAGGCCAAAATCTACAGGTAGGCACTTCGCAAAAAACACCTCTGTTTTCTTCCAAAAATTTGGATGTGTCCACGTTGTGCTTTGGGGCGTTTCCTGTCGCGGGCGCTAGGCCTACCCACACAAGTGAGGTATCATTTTTATCAGGAGACTTGGTGGAACGCTGGGTGGAAGGAAATTTGTAGCTCCTCTCAGATTCCCGAACTTTCTGCCACAGAAATGTGAGGAACATGTCTTTTTTTAGCCAAATTTTGAGGTTTGCAAAGGATTCTGGGTAACAGAACCTGGTCCGAGCCCCGCAAGTCACCCCTCCTTAGATTCCCCTAGGTCTCTAGTTTGCAGAAATGCACAGGTTTGGTAGGTTTCCGTAGGTGCCGGCTGACCTAGAGGCCAAAATCTACAGGTAGGTACTTCGCAAAAAACACCTCTGTTTTCTTCCAAAAATTTGGATGTGTCCACGTTGCGCTTTGGGGCGTTTCTTGTCGCGGGCGCTAGGCCTACCCACACAAGTGAGGCATCATTTTTATCGGGAGACTTGGGGGAACGCTGGGTGGAAGGAAATTTGTGGCTCCTCTCAGATTCCAGAACTTTCTGCCACAGAAATGTGAGGAACATGTGTTTTTTTAGCCATATTTTGAGGTTTGCAAAGGATTTTGGGTAACAGAACCTGGTCCGAGCCCCGCAAGTCAGCCCTCCTTGGATTCCCCTACATCTCTAGTTTTCAGAAATGCACAGGTTTGGTAGGTTTCCCTAGGTGCCGGCTGAGCTAGAGGCCAAAATCTACAGGTAGGTACTTCGCAAAAAACACCTCTGTTTTCTTCCAAACATTTGGATGTGTCCACGTTGCGCTTTGGGGCGTTTCCTGTCGCGGGCGCTAGGCCTACCCACACAAGTGAGGTATCATTTTTATCGGGAGACTTGGGGGAACGCTGGGTGGAAGGAAATTTGTGGCTCCTCTCAGATTTCCGAACTTTCTGCCACAGAAATGTGAAGAACATGTGTTTTTTTAGCCAAATTTTGAGGTTTGCAAAGGATTCTGGGTAACAGAACCTGGTCCGAGCCCAGCAAGTCACCCCTCCTTGGATTCCCCTAGGTCTCTAGTCTTCAGAAATGCACAGGTTTGGTAGGTTTCCCTAGGTTCCGGCTGAGCTAGAGGCCAAAATCAACAGGTAGGTACTCCGCAAAAAACACCTCTGTTTTCTTCCAAAAATTTGGATGTGTCCACGTTGCGCTTTGGGGCGTTTCCTGTCGCGGGCGCTAGGCCTACCCACACAAGTGAGGTATCATTTTTATCAGGAGACTTGGTGGAACGCTGGGTGGAAGGAAATTTGTAGCTCCTCTCAGATTCCCGAACTTTCTGCCACAGAAATGTGAGGAACATGTCTTTTTTTAGCCAAATTTTGAGGTTTGCAAAGGATTCTGGGTAACAGAACCTGGTCCGAGCCCCGCAAGTCACCCCTCCTTAGATTCCCCTAGGTCTCTAGTTTGCAGAAATGCACAGGTTTGGTAGGTTTCCGTAGGTGCCGGCTGACCTAGAGGCCAAAATCTACAGGTAGGTACTTCGCAAAAAACACCTCTGTTTTCTTCCAAAAATTTGGATGTGTCCACGTTGCGCTTTGGGGCGTTTCTTGTCGCGGGCGCTAGGCCTACCCACACAAGTGAGGCATCATTTTTATCGGGAGACTTGGGGGAACGCTGGGTGGAAGGAAATTTGTGGCTCCTCTCAGATTCCAGAACTTTCTGCCACAGAAATGTGAGGAACATGTGTTTTTTTAGCCATATTTTGAGGTTTGCAAAGGAGTTTGGGTAACAGAACCTGGTCCGAGCCCCGCAAGTCAGCCCTCCTTGGATTCCCCTACATCTCTAGTTTTCAGAAATGCACAGGTTTGGTAGGTTTCCCTAGGTGCCGGCTGAGCTAGAGGCCAAAATCTACAGGTAGGTACTTCGCAAAAAACACCTCTGTTTTCTTCCAAACATTTGGATGTGTCCACGTTGCGCTTTGGGGCGTTTCCTGTCGCGGGCGCTAGGCCTACCCACACAAGTGAGGTATCATTTTTATCGGGAGACTTGGGGGAACGCTGGGTGGAAGGAAATTTGTGGCTCCTCTCAGATTTCCGAACTTTCTGCCACAGAAATGTGAAGAACATGTGTTTTTTTAGCCAAATTTTGAGGTTTGCAAAGGATTCTGGGTAACAGAACCTGGTCCGAGCCCAGCAAGTCACCCCTCCTTGGATTCCCCTAGGTCTCTAGTCTTCAGAAATGCACAGGTTTGGTAGGTTTCCCTAGGTTCCGGCTGAGCTAGAGGCCAAAATCTACAGGTAGGTACTCCGCAAAAAACACCTCTGTTTTCTTCCAAAAATTTGGATGTGTCCACGTTGCGCTTTGGGGCGTTTCCTGTCGCGGGCGCTAGGCCTACCCACACAAGTGAGGTATCATTTTTATCAGGAGACTTGGTGGAACGCTGGGTGGAAGGAAATTTGTAGCTCCTCTCAGATTCCCGAACTTTCTGCCACAGAAATGTGAGGAACATGTGTTTTTTTAGCCAAATTTTGAGGTTTGCAAGGGATTCTGGGTAACAGAACCTGGTCCGAGCCCCGCAAGTCACCCCTCCTTGGATTCCCCTAGGTCTCTAGTTTTCAGAAATGCACAGGTTTGGTAGGTTTCCCTAGGTGCCGGCTGAGCTAGAGGCCAAAATCTACAGGTAGGTACTTCGCAAAAAACACCTATGTTTTCTTCCAAAAATTTGGATGTGTCCACGTTGCGCTTTGGGGCGTTTCCTGTCGCGGGCGCTAGGCCTACCCTCACAAGTGAGGTATCATTTTTATTGGGAGACTTGGGGGAATGCTGGGTGGAAGGAAATTTGTGGCTCCTCTCAGATTCCCGAACTTTCTGCCACAGAAATGTGAGGAACATGTGTTTTTTTAGCCAAATTTTGAGGTTTGCAAAGGATTCTGGGTAACAGAACTTGGTCCGAGCCCCGCAAGTCACCCCTCCTTGGATTCCCCTGGGTCTCTAGTTTTCAGAAATGCACAGGTTTGGTAGGTTTCCCTAGGTGCCGGCTGAGCTAGAGTCCAAAATCTACAGGTAGTCACTTTGCAAAAAACACCTCTGTTTTCTTCCAAAAATTTGGATGTGTCCACGTTGCGTTTTGGGGCGTTTCCTGTCACGGGCGCTAGGCCTACCCACACAAGTGAGGGATCATTTTTATTGGGAGACTTGGGGGAACGCTGGGTGGAAGGATATTTGTGGCTCCTCTCAGATTCCAGAACTTTCTGCCACAGAAATGTGAGGAACATGTGTTTCTTTAGCCAAATTTTGAGGTTTGCAAAGGATTCTGGGTAACAGAACCTGGTCCGAGCCCAGCAAGTCACCCCTCCTTGGATTCCCCTAGGTCTCTAGTTTTCAGAAATGCACAGGTTTGGTAGGTTTCCCTAGGTGCCGGCTGAGCTAGAGGCCAAAATCTACAGGTAGGTACTTCGCAAAAAACACCTCTGTTTTCTTCCAATAATTTGGATGTGTCCATGTTGCGCTTTGGGGCGTTTCCTGTCGCGGGCGCTAGGCCTACCCACACAAGTGAGGTATCATTTTTATCGGGAGACTTGGGGGAACGCTGGGTGGAAGGAAATTTGTGGCTCCTCTCAGATTCCAGAACTTTCTGCCACAGAAATGTGAGGAACATGTGTTTTTTTAGCCAAATTTTGAGGTTTGCAAATGATTCTGGGTAACAGAACCTGGTCCGAGCCCCGCAAGTCACCCCTCCTTGGATTCCCCTGGGTCTCTAGTTTTCAGAAATGCACAGGTTTGGTAGGTTTCCCTAGGTGCCGGCTGAGCTAGAGGCCAAAATCTACAGGTAGGCACTTCGCAAAAAACACCTCTGTTTTCTTCCAAAAATTTGGATGTGTCCACGTTGCGCTTTGGGGCGTTTCCTGTTGCGGGCGCTAGGCCTACCCACACAAGTGAGGTATCATTTTTATCGGGAGACTTGGGGGAAAGCTGGGTGGAAGGAAATTTGTGGCTCCTCTCAGATTCCCGAACTTTCTGCCACAGAAATGTGAGGAACATGTGTTTTTTTAGCCAAATTTTGAGGTTTGCAAAGGATTCTGGGTAACAGAACCTGGTCCGAGCCCCGCAAGTCACCCCTCCTTGGATTCCCCTGGGTCTCTAGTTTTCAGAAATGCACAGGTTTGGTAGGTTTCCATAGGTGCCGGCTGAGCTAGAGTCCAAAATCTACAGGTAGGCACTTTGCAAAAAACACCTCTGTTTTCTTCCAAAAATTTGGATGTGTCCACGTTGCGCTTTGGGGCATTTCCTGTCGCGGGCGCTAGGCCTACCCACACAAGTGAGGTATCATTTTTATTGGGAGACTTGGGGGAACGCTGGGTGGAAGGATATTTGTGGCTCCTCTCAGATTCCAGAACTTTCTGCCACAGAAATGTGAGGAACATGTGTTTCTTTAGCCAAATTTTGAGGTTTGCAAAGGATTCTGGGTAACAGAACCTGGTCCGAGCCCAGCAAGTCACCCCTCCTTGGATTCCCCTAGGTCTCTAGTTTTCAGAAATGTACAGGTTTGGTAGGTTTCCCTAGGTGCCATCTGAGCTAGAGGCCAAAATCTACAGGTAGGTACTTCGCAAAAAACACCTCTGTTTTCTTCCAAAAATTTGGATGTGTCCATGTTGCGCTTTGGGGTGTTTCCTGTCGCGGGCGCTAGGCCTACCCACACAAGTGAGGTATCATTTTTATCGGGAGACTTGGGGGAACGCTGGGTGGAAGGAAATTTGTGGCTCCTCTCAGATTCCAGAACTTTCTGCCACAGAAATGTGAGGAACATGTGTTTTTTTAGCCAAATTTTGAGGTTTGCAAATGATTCTGGGTAACAGAACCTGGTCCGAGCCCCGCAAGTCACCCCTCCTTGGATTCCCCTGGGTCTCTAGTTTTCAGAAATGCACAGGTTTGGTAGGTTTCCCTAGGTGCCGGCTGAGCTAGAGGCCAAAATCTACAGGTAGGCACTTCGCAAAAAACACCTCTGTTTTCTTCCAAAAATTTGGATGTGTCCACGTTGCGCTTTGGGGCGTTTCCTGTTGCGGGCGCTAGGCCTACCCACACAAGTGAGGTATCATTTTTATTGGGAGACTTGGGGGAACGCTGGGTGGAAGGATATTTGTGGCTCCTCTCAGATTCCAGAACTTTCTGCCACAGAAATGTGAGGAACATGTGTTTCTTTAGCCAAATTTTGAGGTTTGCAAAGGATTCTGGGTAACAGAACCTGGTCCGAGCCCAGCAAGTCACCCCTCCTTGGATTCCCCTAGGTCTCTAGTTTTCAGAAATGTACAGGTTTGGTAGGTTTCCCTAGGTGCCATCTGAGCTAGAGGCCAAAATCTACAGGTAGGTACTTCGCAAAAAACACCTCTGTTTTCTTCCAAAAATTTGGATGTGTCCACGTTGCGCTTTGGGGCATTTCCTGTCGCGGGCGCTAGGCCTACCCACACAAGTGAGGTATCATTTTTATTGGGAGACTTGGGGGAACGCTGGGTGGAAGTATATTTGTGGCTCCTCTCAGATTCCAGAACTTTCTGCCACAGAAATGTGAGGAACATGTGTTTCTTTAGCCAAATTTTGAGGTTTGCAAAGGATTCTGGGTAACAGAACCTGGTCCGAGCCCAGCAAGTCACCCCTCCTTGGATTCCCCTAGGTCTCTAGTTTTCAGAAATGTACAGGTTTGGTAGGTTTCCCTAGGTGCCATCTGAGCTAGAGGCCAAAATCTACAGGTAGGTACTTCGCAAAAAACACCTCTGTTTTCTTCCAAAAATTTGGATGTGTCCATGTTGCGCTTTGGGGTGTTTCCTGTCGCGGGCGCTAGGCCTACCCACACAAGTGAGGTATCATTTTTATCGGGAGACTTGGGGGAACGCTGGGTGGAAGGAAATTTGTGGCTCCTCTCAGATTCCAGAACTTTCTGCCACAGAAATGTGAGGAACATGTGTTTTTTTAGCCAAATTTTGAGGTTTGCAAATGATTCTGGGTAACAGAACCTGGTCCGAGCCCCGCAAGTCACCCCTCCTTGGATTCCCCTGGGTCTCTAGTTTTCAGAAATGCACAGGTTTGGTAGGTTTCCCTAGGTGCCGGCTGAGCTAGAGGCCAAAATCTACAGGTAGGCACTTCGCAAAAAACACCTCTGTTTTCTTCCAAAAATTTGGATGTGTCCACGTTGCGCTTTGGGGCGTTTCCTGTTGCGGGCGCTAGGCCTACCCACACAAGTGAGGTATCATTTTTATCGGGAGACTTGGGGGAAAGCTGGGTGGAATGAAATTTGTGGCTCCTCTCAGATTCCCGAACTTTCTGCCACAGAAATGTGAGGAACATGTGTTTTTTTAGCCAAATTTTGAGGTTTGCAAAGAATTCTGGGTAACAGAACCTGGTCCGAGCCCCGCAAGTCACCCCTCCTTGGATTCCCCTGGGTCTCTAGTTTTCAGAAATGCACAGGTTTGGTAGGTTTCCCTAGGTGCCGGCTGAGCTAGAGGCCAAAATCTACAGGTAGGCACTTCGCAAAAAACACCTCTGTTTTCTTCCAAAAATTTGGATGTGTCCACGTTGTGCTTTGGGGCGTTTCCTGTCGCGGGCGCTAGGCCTACCCACACAAGTGAGGTATCATTTTTATCGGGAGACTTGGGGGAACGCTGGGTGGAAGGAAATTTGTAGCTCCTCTCAGATTCCCGAACTTTCTGCCACAGAAATGTGAGGAACATGTCTTTTTTTAGCCAAATTTTGAGGTTTGGAAAGGATTCTGGGTAACAGAACCTGGTCCGAGCCCCGCAAGTCACCCCTACTTGGATTCCCCTAGGTCTCTAGTTTGCAGAAATGCACAGGTTTGGTAGGTTTCCGTAGGTGCCGGCTGACCTAGAGGCCAAAATCTACAGGTAGGTACTTCGCAAAAAACACCTCTGTTTTCTTCCAAAAATTTGGATGTGTCCACGTTGCGCTTTGGGGCGTTTCTTGTCGCGGGCGCTAGGCCTACCCACACAAGTGAGGCATCATTTTTATCGGGAAACATGGGGGAACGCTGGGTGGAAGGAAATTTGTTGCTCCTCTCAGATTCCAGAACTTTCTGCCACAGAAATGTGAGGAACATGTGTTTTTTTAGCCATATTTTGAGGTTTGCAAAGGATTTTGGGTAACAGAACCTGGTCCGAGCCCCGCAAGTCAGCCCTCCTTGGATTCCCCTACATCTCTAGTTTTCAGAAATGCACAGGTTTGGTAGGTTTCCCTAGGTGCCGGCTGAGCTAGAGGCCAAAATCTACAGGTAGGTACTTCGCAAAAAACACCTCTGTTTTCTTCCAAACATTTGGATGTGTCCACGTTGCGCTTTGGGGCGTTTCCTGTCGCGGGCGCTAGGCCTACCCACACAAGTGAGGTATCATTTTTATCGGGAGACTTGGGGGAACGCTGGGTGGAAGGAAATTTGTGGCTCCTCTCAGATTTCCGAACTTTCTGCCACAGAAATGTGAAGAACATGTGTTTTTTTAGCCAAATTTTGAGGTTTGCAAAGGATTCTGGGTAACAGAACCTGGTCCGAGCCCAGCAAGTCACCCCTCCTTGGATTCCCCTAGGTCTCTAGTCTTCAGAAATGCACAGGTTTGGTAGGTTTCCCTAGGTGCCGGCTGAGCTAGAGGCCAAAATCTACAGGTAGGTACTCCGCAAAAAACACCTCTGTTTTCTTCCAAAAATTTGGATGTGTCCACGTTGCGCTTTGGGGCGTTTCCTGTCGCGGGCGCTAGGCCTACCCACACAAGTGAGGTATCATTTTTATCAGGAGACTTGGTGGAACGCTGGGTGGAAGGAAATTTGTAGCTCCTCTCAGATTCCCGAACTTTCTGCCACAGAAATGTGAGGAACATGTGTTTTTTTAGCCAAATTTTGAGGTTTGCAAGGGATTCTGGGTAACAGAACCTGGTCCGAGCCCCGCAAGTCACCCCTCCTTGGATTCCCCTAGGTCTCTAGTTTTCAGAAATGCACAGGTTTGGTAGGTTTCCCTAGGTGCCGGCTGAGCTAGAGGCCAAAATCTACAGGTAGGTACTTCGCAAAAAACACCTATGTTTTCTTCCAAAAATTTGGATGTGTCCACGTTGCGCTTTGGGGCGTTTCCTGTCGCGGGCGCTAGGCCTACCCTCACAAGTGAGGTATCATTTTTATTGGGAGACTTGGGGGAATGCTGGGTGGAAGGAAATTTGTGGCTCCTCTCAGATTCCCGAACTTTCTGCCACAGAAATGTGAGGAACATGTGTTTTTTTAGCCAAATTTTGAGGTTTGCAAAGGATTCTGGGTAACAGAACCTGGTCCGAGCCCCGCAAGTCACCCCTCCTTGGATTCCCCTGGGTCTCTAGTTTTCAGAAATGCACAGGTTTGGTAGGTTTCCCTAGGTGCCTGCTGAGCTAGAGTCCAAAATCTACAGGTAGGCACTTTGCAAAAAACACCTCTGTTTTCTTCCAAAAATTTGGATGTGTCCACGTTGCGTTTTGGGGCGTTTCCTGTCGCGGGCGGTAGGCCTACCCACACAAGTGAGGCATCATTTTTATTGGGAGACTTGGGGGAACGCTGGGTGGAAGGATATTTGTGGCTCCTCTCAGATTCCAGAACTTTCTGCCACAGAAATGTGAGGAACATGTGTTTCTTTAGCCAAATTTTGAGGTTTGCAAAGGATTCTGGGTAACAGAACCTGGTCCGAGCCCAGCAAGTCACCCCTCCTTGGATTCCCCTAGGTCTCTAGTTTTCAGAAATGCACAGGTTTGGTAGGTTTCCCTAGGTGCCGGCTGAGCTAGAGGCCAAAATCTACAGGTAGGTACTTCGCAAAAAACACCTCTGTTTTCTTCCAAAAATTTGTATGTGTCCATGTTGCGCTTTGGGGCGTTTCCTGTCGCGGGCGCTAGGCCTACCCACACAAGTGAGGTATCATTTTTATCGGGAGACTTGGGGGAACGCTGGGTGGAAGGAAATTTGTGGCTCCTCTCAGATTCCAGAACTTTCTGCCACAGAAATGTGAGGAACATGTGTTTTTTTAGCCAAATTTTGAGGTTTGCAAATGATTCTGGGTAACAGAACCTGGTCCGAGCCCCGCAAGTCACCACTCCTTGGATTCCCCTGGGTCTCTAGTTTTCAGAAATGCACAGGTTTGGTAGGTTTCCCTAGGTGCCGGCTGAGCTAGAGGCCAAAATCTACAGGTAGGCACTTCGCAAAAAACACCTCTGTTTTCTTCCAAAAATTTGGATGTGTCCACGTTGCGCTTTGGGGCGTTTCCTGTTGCGGGCGCTAGGCCTACCCACACAAGTGAGGTATCATTTTTATCGGGAGACTTGGGGGAAAGCTGGGTGGAAGGAAATTTGTGGCTCCTCTCAGATTCCCTAACTTTCTGCCACAGAAATGTGAGGAACATGTGTTTTTTTAGCCAAATTTTGAGGTTTGCAAAGAATTCTGGGTAACAGAACCTGGTCCGAGCCCCGCAAGTCACCCCTCCTTGGATTCCCCTGGGTCTCTAGTTTTCAGAAATGCACAGGTTTGGTAGGTTTCCCTAGGTGCCGGCTGAGCTAGAGGCCAAAATCTACAGGTAGGCACTTCGCAAAAAACACCTTTGTTTTCTTCCAAAAATGTGGATGTGTCCACGTTGTGCTTTAGGGCGTTTCCTGTCGCGGGCGCTAGGCCTACCCACACAAGTGAGGTATCATTTTTATCAGGAGACTTGGGGGAACGCTGGGTGGAAGGAAATTTGTAGCTCCTCTCAGATTCCTGAACTTTCTGCCACAGAAATGTGAGGAACATGTCTTTTTTTAGCCAAATTTTGAGGTTTGCAAAGGATTCTGGGGAACAGAACCTGGTCCGAGCCCCGCAAGTCACCCCTCCTTGGATTCCCCTGGGTCTCTAGTTTTCAGAAATGCACAGGTTTGGTAGGTTTCCCTAGGTGCCGGCTGAGCTAGAGGCCAAAATCTACAGGTAGGTACTTCGCAAAAAACACCTATGTTTTCTTCCAAAAATTTGGATGTGTCCACGTTGCGCTTTGGGGCGTTTCCTGTTGCGGGCGCTAGGCCTACCCACACAAGTGAGGTATCATTTTTATCGGGAGACTTGGGGGAAAGCTGGGTGGAAGGAAATTTGTGGCTCCTCTCAGATTCCCGAACTTTCTGCCACAGAAATGTGAGGAACATGTGTTTTTTTAGCCAAATTTTGAGGTTTGCAAAGAATTCTGGGCAACAGAACCTGGTCCGAGCCCCGCAAGTCACCCCTCCTTGGATTCCCCTGGGTCTCTAGTTTTCAGAAATGCACAGGTTTGGTAGGTTTCCCTAGGTGCCGGCTGAGCTAGAGGCCAAAATCTACAGGTAGGTACTCCGCAAAAAACACCTCTGTTTTCTTCCAAAAATTTGGATGTGTCCACGTTGCGCTTTGGGGCGTTTCCTGTCGCGGGCGCTAGGCCTACCCACACAAGTGAGGTATCATTTTTATCAGGAGACTTGGTGGAACGCTGGGTGGAAGGAAATTTGTAGCTCCTCTCAGATTCCCGAACTTTCTGCCACAGAAATGTGAGGAACATGTGTTTTTTTAGCCAAATTTTGAGGTTTGCAAGGGATTCTGGGTAACAGAACCTGGTCCGAGCCCCGCAAGTCACCCCTCCTTGGATTCCCCTAGGTCTCTAGTTTTCAGAAATGCACAGGTTTGGTAGGTTTCCCTAGATGCCGGCTGAGCTAGAGGCCAAAATCTACAGGTAGGTACTTCGCAAAAAACACCTATGTTTTCTTCCAAAAATTTGGATGTGTCCACGTTGCGCTTTGGGGCGTTTCCTGTCGCGGGCGCTAGGCCTACCCTCACAAGTGAGGTATCATTTTTATTGGGAGACTTGGGGGAATGCTGGGTGGAAGGAAATTTGTGGCTCCTCTCAGATTCCCGAACTTTCTGCCACAGAAATGTGAGGAACATGTGTTTTTTTAGCCAAATTTTGAGGTTTGCAAAGGATTCTGGGTAACAGAACCTGGTCCGAGCCCCGCAAGTCACCCCTCCTTGGATTCCCCTGGGTCTCTAGTTTTCAGAAATGCACAGGTTTGGTAGGTTTCCCTAGGTGCCGGCTGAGCTAGAGTCCAAAATCTACAGGTAGGCACTTTGCAAAAAACACCTCTGTTTTCTTCCAAAAATTTGGATGTGTCCACGTTGCGTTTTGGGGCGTTTCCTGTCGCGGGCGGTAGGCCTACCCACACAAGTGAGGCATCATTTTTATTGGGAGACTTGGGGGAACGCTGGGTGGAAGGATATTTGTGGCTCCTCTCAGATTCCAGAACTTTCTGCCACAGAAATGTGAGGAACATGTGTTTCTTTAGCCAAATTTTGAGGTTTGCAAAGGATTCTGGGTAACAGAACCTGGTCCGAGCCCAGCAAGTCACCCCTCCTTGGATTCCCCTAGGTCTCTAGTTTTCAGAAATGCACAGGTTTGGTAGGTTTCCCTAGGTGCCGGCTGAGCTAGAGGCCAAAATCTACAGGTAGGTACTTCGCAAAAAACACCTCTGTTTTCTTCCAAAAATTTGAATGTGTCCATGTTGCGCTTTGGGGCGTTTCCTGTCGCGGGCGCTAGGCCTACCCACACAAGTGAGGTATCATTTTTATCGGGAGACTTGGGGGAACGCTGGGTGGAAGGAAATTTGTGGCTCCTCTCAGATTCCAGAACTTTCTGCCACAGAAATGTGAGGAACATGTGTTTTTTTAGCCAAATTTTGAGGTTTGCAAATGATTCTGGGTAACAGAACCTGGTCCGAGCCCCGCAAGTCACCACTCCTTGGATTCCCCTGGGTCTCTAGTTTTCAGAAATGCACAGGTTTGGTAGGTTTCCCTAGGTGCCGGCTGAGCTAGAGGCCAAAATCTACAGGTAGGCACTTCGCAAAAAACACCTCTGTTTTCTTCCAAAAATTTGGATGTGTCCACGTTGCGCTTTGGGGCGTTTCCTGTTGCGGGCGCTAGGCCTACCCACACAAGTGAGGTATCATTTTTATCGGGAGACTTGGGGGAAAGCTGGGTGGAAGGAAATTTGTGGCTCCTCTCAGATTCCCTAACTTTCTGCCACAGAAATGTGAGGAACATGTGTTTTTTTAGCCAAATTTTGAGGTTTGCAAAGAATTCTGGGTAACAGAACCTGGTCCGAGCCCCGCAAGTCACCCCTCCTTGGATTCCCCTGGGTCTCTAGTTTTCAGAAATGCACAGGTTTGGTAGGTTTCCCTAGGTGCCGGCTGAGCTAGAGGCCAAAATCTACAGGTAGGTACTCCGCAAAAAACACCTCTGTTTTCTTCCAAAAATTTGGATGTGTCCACGTTGCGCTTTGGGGCGTTTCCTGTCGCGGGCGCTAGGCCTACCCACACAAGTGAGGTATCATTTTTATCAGGAGACTTGGTGGAACGCTGGGTGGAAGGAAATTTGTAGCTCCTCTCAGATTCCCGAACTTTCTGCCACAGAAATGTGAGGAACATGTGTTTTTTTAGCCAAATTTTGAGGTTTGCAAGGGATTCTGGGTAACAGAACCTGGTCCGAGCCCCGCAAGTCACCCCTCCTTGGATTCCCCTAGGTCTCTAGTTTTCAGAAATGCACAGGTTTGGTAGGTTTCCCTAGATGCCGGCTGAGCTAGAGGCCAAAATCTACAGGTAGGTACTTCGCAAAAAACACCTATGTTTTCTTCCAAAAATTTGGATGTGTCCACGTTGCGCTTTGGGGCGTTTCCTGTCGCGGGCGCTAGGCCTACCCTCACAAGTGAGGTATCATTTTTATTGGGAGACTTGGGGGAATGCTGGGTGGAAGGAAATTTGTGGCTCCTCTCAGATTCCCGAACTTTCTGCCACAGAAATGTGAGGAACATGTGTTTTTTTAGCCAAATTTTGAGGTTTGCAAAGGATTCTGGGTAACAGAACCTGGTCCGAGCCCCGCAAGTCACCCCTCCTTGGATTCCCCTGGGTCTCTAGTTTTCAGAAATGCACAGGTTTGGTAGGTTTCCCTAGGTGCCGGCTGAGCTAGAGTCCAAAATCTACAGGTAGGCACTTTGCAAAAAACACCTCTGTTTTCTTCCAAAAATTTGGATGTGTCCACGTTGCGTTTTGGGGCGTTTCCTGTCGCGGGCGGTAGGCCTACCCACACAAGTGAGGCATCATTTTTATTGGGAGACTTGGGGGAACGCTGGGTGGAAGGATATTTGTGGCTCCTCTCAGATTCCAGAACTTTCTGCCACAGAAATGTGAGGAACATGTGTTTCTTTAGCCAAATTTTGAGGTTTGCAAAGGATTCTGGGTAACAGAACCTGGTCCGAGCCCAGCAAGTCACCCCTCCTTGGATTCCCCTAGGTCTCTAGTTTTCAGAAATGCACAGGTTTGGTAGGTTTCCCTAGGTGCCGGCTGAGCTAGAGGCCAAAATCTACAGGTAGGTACTTCGCAAAAAACACCTCTGTTTTCTTCCAAAAATTTGAATGTGTCCATGTTGCGCTTTGGGGCGTTTCCTGTCGCGGGCGCTAGGCCTACCCACACAAGTGAGGTATCATTTTTATCGGGAGACTTGGGGGAACGCTGGGTGGAAGGAAATTTGTGGCTCCTCTCAGATTCCAGAACTTTCTGCCACAGAAATGTGAGGAACATGTGTTTTTTTAGCCAAATTTTGAGGTTTGCAAATGATTCTGGGTAACAGAACCTGGTCCGAGCCCCGCAAGTCACCACTCCTTGGATTCCCCTGGGTCTCTAGTTTTCAGAAATGCACAGGTTTGGTAGGTTTCCCTAGGTGCCGGCTGAGCTAGAGGCCAAAATCTACAGGTAGGCACTTCGCAAAAAACACCTCTGTTTTCTTCCAAAAATTTGGATGTGTCCACGTTGCGCTTTGGGGCGTTTCCTGTTGCGGGCGCTAGGCCTACCCACACAAGTGAGGTATCATTTTTATCGGGAGACTTGGGGGAAAGCTGGGTGGAAGGAAATTTGTGGCTCCTCTCAGATTCCCTAACTTTCTGCCACAGAAATGTGAGGAACATGTGTTTTTTTAGCCAAATTTTGAGGTTTGCAAAGAATTCTGGGTAACAGAACCTGGTCCGAGACCCGCAAGTCACCCCTCCTTGGATTCCCCTGGGTCTCTAGTTTTCAGAAATGCACAGGTTTGGTAGGTTTCCCTAGGTGCCGGCTGAGCTAGAGGCCAAAATCTACTGGTAGGCACTTCGCAAAAAACACCTCTGTTTTCTTCCAAAAATGTGGATGTGTCCACGTTGTGCTTTAGGGCGTTTCCTGTCGCGGGCGCTAGGCCTACCCACACAAGTGAGGTATCATTTTTATCGGGAGACTTGGGGAACGCTGGGTGGAAGGAAATTTGTAGCTCCTCTCAGATTCCTGAACTTTCTGCCACAGAAATGTGAGGAACATGTCTTTTTTTAGCCAAATTTTGAGGTTTGCAAAGGATTCTGGGGAACAGAACCTGGTCCGAGCCCCTCAAGTCACCCCTCCTTGGATTCCCCTGGGTCTCTAGTTTTCAGAAATGCACAGGTTTGGTAGGTTTCCCTAGGTGCCGGCTGAGCTAGAGGCCAAAATCTACAGGTAGGTACTTCGCAAAAAACACCTATGTTTTCTTCCAAAAATTTGGATGTGTCCACGTTGCGCTTTGGGGCGTTTCCTGTTGCGGGCGCTAGGCCTACCCACACAAGTGAGGTATCATTTTTATCGGGAGACTTGGGGGAAAGCTGGGTGGAAGGAAATTTGTGGCTCCTCTCAGATTCCCGAACTTTCTGCCACAGAAATGTGAGGAACATGTGTTTTTTTAGCCAAATTTTGAGGTTTGCAAAGGATTCTGGGTAACAGAACCTGGTCCGAGCCCCGCAAGTCACCCCTCCTTGGATTCCCCTAGGTCTCTAGTTTGCAGAAATGCACAGGTTTGGTAGGTTTCCGTAGGTGCCGGCTGACCTAGAGGCCAAAATCTACAGGTAGGTACATCGCAAAAAACACCTCTGTTTTCTTCCTAAAATTTGGATGTGTCCACGTTGCGCTTTGGGGCGTTTCTTGTCGCGGGCGCTAGGCCTACCCACACAAGTGAGGCATCATTTTTATCGGGAGACTTGGGGGAACGCTGGGTGGAAGGAAATTTGTGGCTCCTCTCAGATTCCAGAACTTTCTGCCACAGAAATGTGAGGAACATGTGTTTTTTTAGCCATATTTTGAGGTTTGCAAAGGATTTTGGGTAACAGAACCTGGTCCGAGCCCCGCAAGTCAGCCCTCCTTGGATTCCCCTACATCTCTAGTTTTCAGAAATGCACAGGTTTGGTAGGTTTCCCAAGGTGCCGGCTGAGCTAGAGGCCAAAATCTACAGGTAGGTACTTCGCAAAAAACACCTCTGTTTTCTTCCAAAAATGTGGATGTGTCCACGTTGTGCTTTAGGGCGTTTCCTGTCGCGGGCGCTAGGCCTACCCACACAAGTGAGGTATCATTTTTATCGGGAGACTTGGGGGAACGCTGGGTGGAAGGAAATTTGTAGCTCCTCTCAGATTCCTGAACTTTCTGCCACAGAAATGTGAGGAACATGTCTTTTTTTAGCCAAATTTTGAGGTTTGCAAAGGATTCTGGGGAACAGAACCTGGTCCGAGCCCCGCAAGTCACCCCTCCTTGGATTCCCCTGGGTCTCTAGTTTTCAGAAATGCACAGGATTGGTAGGTTTCCCTAGGTGCCGGCTGAGCTAGAGGCCAAAATCTACAGGTAGGTACTTCGCAAAAAACACCTATGTTTTCTTCCAAAAATTTGGATGTGTCCACGTTGCGCTTTGGGGCGTTTCCTGTTGCGGGCGCTAGGCCTACCCACACAAGTGAGGTATCATTTTTATCGGGAGACTTGGGGGAAAGCTGGGTGGAAGGAAATTTGTGGCTCCTCTCAGATTCCCGAACTTTCTGCCACAGAAATGTGAGGAACATGTGTTTTTTTAGCCAAATTTTGAGGTTTGCAAAGAATTCTGGGTAACAGAACCTTGTCCGAGCCCCGCAAGTCACCCCTCCTTGGATTCCCCTGGGTCTCTAGTTTTCAGAAATGCACAGGTTTGGTAGGTTTCCCTAGGTGCCGGCTGAGCTAGAGGCCAAAATCTACAGGTAGGCACTTCGCAAAAAACACCTCTGTTTTCTTCCAAAAATTTGGATGTGTCCACGTTGTGCTTTGGGGCGTTTCCTGTCGCGGGCGCTAGGCCTACCCACACAAGTGAGGTATCATTTTTATCGGGAGACTTGGGGGAACGCTGGGTGGAAGGAAATTTGTAGCTCCTCTCAGATTCCCGAACTTTCTGCCACAGAAATGTGAGGAACATGTCTTTTTTTAGCCAAATTTTGAGGTTTGCAAAGGATTCTGGGTAACAGAACCTGGTCCGAGCCCCGCAAGTCACCCCTCCTTGGATTCCCCTAGGTCTCTAGTTTGCAGAAATGCACAGGTTTGGTAGGTTTCCGTAGGTGCCGGCTGACCTAGAGGCCAAAATCTACAGGTAGGTACTTCGCAAAAAACACCTCTGTTTTCTTCCAAAAATTTGGATGTGTCCACGTTGCGCTTTGGGGCGTTTCTTGTCGCGGGCGCTAGGCCTACCCACACAAGTGAGGCATCATTTTTATCGGGAGACTTGGGGGAACGCTGGGTGGAAGGAAATTTGTGGCTCCTCTCAGATTCCAGAACTTTCTGCCACAGAAATGTGAGGAACATGTGTTTTTTTAGCCATATTTTGAGGTTTGCAAAGGATTTTGGGTAACAGAACCTGGTCCGAGCCCCGCAAGTCAGCCCTCCTTGGATTCCCCTACATCTCTAGTTTTCAGAAATGCACAGGTTTGGTAGGTTTCCCAAGGTGCCGGCTGAGCTAGAGGCCAAAATCTACAGGTAGGTACTTCGCAAAAAACACCTCTGTTTTCTTCCAAAAATGTGGATGTGTCCACGTTGTGCTTTAGGGCGTTTCCTGTCGCGGGCGCTAGGCCTACCCACACAAGTGAGGTATCATTTTTATCGGGAGACTTGGGGGAACGCTGGGTGGAAGGAAATTTGTAGCTCCTCTCAGATTCCTGAACTTTCTGCCACAGAAATGTGAGGAACATGTCTTTTTTTAGCCAAATTTTGAGGTTTGCAAAGGATTCTGGGGAACAGAACCTGGTCCGAGCCCCGCAAGTCACCCCTCCTTGGATTCCCCTGGGTCTCTAGTTTTCAGAAATGCACAGGTTTGGTAGGTTTCCCTAGGTGCCGGCTGACCTAGAGGCCAAAATCTACAGGTAGGTACTTCGCAAAAAACACCTATGTTTTCTTCCAAAAATTTGGATGTGTCCACGTTGCGCTTTGGGGCGTTTCCTGTTGCGGGCGCTAGGCCTACCCACACAAGTGAGGTATCATTTTTATCGGGAGACTTGGGGGAAAGCTGGGTGGAAGGAAATTTGTGGCTCCTCTCAGATTCCCGAACTTTCTGCCACAGAAATGTGAGGAACATGTGTTTTTTTAGCCAAATTTTGAGGTTTGCAAAGAATTCTGGGTAACAGAACCTGGTCCGAGCCCCGCAAGTCACCCCTCCTTGGATTCCCCTGGGTATCTAGTTTTCAGAAATGCACAGGTTTGGTAGGTTTCCCTAGGTGCCGGCTGAGCTAGAGGCCAAAATCTACAGGTAGGCACTTCGCAAAAAACACCTCTGTTTTCTTCCAAAAATTTGGATGTGTCCACGTTGTGCTTTGGGGCGTTTCCTGTCGCGGGCGCTAGGCCTACCCACACAAGTGAGGTATCATTTTTATCGGGAGACTTGGGGGAACGCTGGGTGGAAGGAAATTTGTAGCTCCTCTCAGATTCCCGAACTTTCTGCCACAGAAATGTGAGGAACATGTCTTTTTTTAGCCAAATTTTGAGGTTTGCAAAGGATTCTGGGTAACAGAACCTGGTCCGAGCCCCGCAAGTCACCCCTCCTTGGATTCCCCTAGGTCTCTAGTTTGCAGAAATGCACAGGTTTGGTAGGTTTCCGTAGGTGCCGGCTGACCTAGAGGCCAAAATCTACAGGTAGGTACTTCGCAAAAAACACCTCTGTTTTCTTCCAAAAATTTGGATGTGTCCACGTTGCGCTTTGGGGCGTTTCTTGTCGCGGGCGCTAGGCCTACCCACACAAGTGAGGCATCATTTTTATCGGGAGACTTGGGGGAACGCTGGGTGGAAGGAAATTTGTGGCTCCTCTCAGATTCCAGAACTTTCTGCCACAGAAATGTGAGGAACATGTGTTTTTTTAGCCATATTTTGAGGTTTGCAAAGGATTTTGGGTAACAGAACCTGGTCCGAGCCCCGCAAGTCAGCCTTCCTTGGATTCCCCTACATCTCTAGTTTTCAGAAATGCACAGGTTTGGTAGGTTTCCCAAGGTGCCGGCTGAGCTAGAGGCCAAAATCTACAGGTAGGTACTTCGCAAAAAACACCTCTGTTTTCTTCCAAACATTTGGATGTGTCCACGTTGCGCTTTGGGGCATTTCCTGTCGCGGGCGCAAGGCCTACCCACACAAGTGAGGTATCATTTTTATCGGGAGACTTGGGGGAACGCTGGGTGGAAGGAAATTTGTGGCTCCTCTCAGATTTCCGAACTTTCTGCCACAGAAATGTGAAGAACATGTGTTTTTTTAGCCAAATTTTGAGGTTTGCAAAGGATTCTGGGTAACAGAACCTGGTCCGAGCCCAGCAAGTCACCCTTCCTTGGATTCCCCTAGGTCTCTAGTCTTCAGAAATGCACAGGTTTGGTAGGTTTCCCTAGGTGCCGGCTGAGCTAGAGGCCAAAATCTACAGGTAGGTACTCCGCAAAAAACACCTCTGTTTCCTTCCAAAAATTTGGATGTGTCCACGTTGCGCTTTAGGGCGTTTCCTGTCGCGGGCGCTAGGCCTACCCACACAAGTGAGGTATCATTTTTATCAGGAGACTTGGTGGAACGCTGGGTGGAAGGAAATTTGTAGCTCCTCTCAGATTCCCGAACTTTCTGCCACAGAAATGTGAGGAACATGTGTTTTTTTAGCCAAATTTTGAGGTTTGCAAGGGATTCTGGGTAACAGAACCTGGTCCGAGCCCCGCAAGTCACCCCTCCTTGGATTCCCCTAGGTCTCTAGTTTTCAGAAATGCACAGGTTTGGTAGGTTTCCCTAGTTGCCGGCTGAGCTAGAGGCCAAAATCTACAGGTAGGTACTTCGCAAAAAACACCTATGTTTTCTTCCAAAAATTTGGATGTGTCCACGTTGCGCTTTGGGGCGTTTCCTGTCGCGGGCGCTAGGCCTACCCTCACAAGTGAGGTATCATTTTTATTGGGAGACTTGGGGGAATGCTGGGTGGAAGGAAATTTGTGGCTCCTCTCAGATTCCCGAACTTTCTGCCACAGAAATGTGAGGAACATGTGTTTTTTTAGCCAAATTTTGAGGTTTGCAAAGGATTCTGGGTAACAGAACCTGGTCCGAGCCCCGCAAGTCACCCCTCCTTGGATTCCCCTGGGTCTCTAGTTTTCAGAAATGCACAGGTTTGGTAGGTTTCCCTAGGTGCCGGCTGAGCTAGAGGCCAAAATCTACAGGTAGGTACTCCGCAAAAAACACCTCTGTTTTCTTCCAAAAATTTGGCTGTGTCCACGTTGCGCTTTGGGGCGTTTCCTGTCGCGGGCGCTAGGCCTACCCACACAAGTGAGGTATCATTTTTATCAGGAGACTTGGTGGAACGCTGGGTGGAAGGAAATTTGTAGCTCCTCTCAGATTCCCGAACTTTCTGCCACAGAAATGTGAGGAACATGTGTTTTTTTAGCCAAATTTTGAGGTTTGCAAAGGATTCTGGGTAACAGAACCTGGTCCGAGCCCCGCAAGTCTCCCCTCCTTGGATTCCCCTAAGTCTCTAGTTTTCAGAAATGCACAGGTTTGGTAGGTTTCCCTAGGTGCCGGCTGAGCTAGAGGCCAAAATGTACAGGTAGGTACTTCGCAAAAAACACCTCTGTTTTCTTCCAAAAATTTGGATGTGTCCACGTTGCGCTTTGGGGCGTTTCCTGTCGCGGGCGCTAGGTCTACCCACACAAGTGAGGTATCATTTTTATCGGGAGACTTGGGGGAACACTGGTTGAAGGAAATTTGTGGCTCCTCTCAGATTCCCGAACTTTCTGCCACAGAAATGTGAGGAACATGTGTTTTTTTAGCCTAATTTTGAGGTTTGCAAAGGATTCTGGGTAACAGAACCTGGTCCGAGCCCCGCAAGTCACCCCTCCTTGGATTCCCCTAGGTCTCTAGTTTGCAGAAATGCACAGGTTTGGTAGGTTTCCCTAGGTGCCGGCTGAGCTAGAGGCCAAAATCTACAGGTAGGTACTTCGCAAAAAACACCTCTGTTTTCTTCCAAACATTTGGATGTGTCCACGTTGCGCTTTGGGGCGTTTCCTGTCGCGGACGCTAGGCCTACCCACACAAGTGAGGTATCATTTTTATCGGGAGACTTGGGGGAACGCTGGGTGGAAGGAAATTTGTGGCTCCTCTCAGATTCCAGAACTTTTTGCCACAGAAATGTGAGGAACATGTGTTTTTTTAGCCATATTTTGAGGTTTGCAAACGATTTTGGGTAACAGAACCTGGTCCGAGCCCTGCAAGTCACCCCTCCTTGGATTCCCCTAGGTCTCTAGTTTTCAGAAATGCACAGGGTTGGTAGGTTTCCCTAGGTGCCGGCTGAGCTAGAGGCCAAAATCTACAGGTAGGTACTTCGCAAAAAAACACCTATGTTTTCTTCCAAAAATTTGGATGTGTCCACGTTGCGCTTTGGGGCGTTTCCTGTCGCGGGCGCTAGGCCTACCCACACAAGTGAGGTATCATTTTTATTGGGAGACTTGGGGGAATGCTGGGTGGAAGGAAATTTGTGGCTCCTCTCAGATTCCCGAACTTTCTGCCACAGAAATGTGAGGAACATGTGTTTTTTTAGCCACATTTTGAGGTTTGCAAAGGATTCTGGGTAACAGAACCTGGTCCGAGCCCAGCAAGTCACCCCTCCTTGGATTCCCCTAGGTCTCTAGTTTTCAGAAATGCACAGGTTTGGTAGGTTTCCCTAGGTGCCGGCTGAGCTAGAGGCCAAAATCTACAGGTAGGTACTTCGCAAAAAACACCTCTGTTTTCTTCCAAAAATTTGGATGTGTCCACGTTGCGCTTTGGGGCGTTTCCTGTCGCGGGCGCTAGGCCTACCCACACAAGTGAGGTATCATTTTTATCAGGAGACTTGTTGGAACGCTGGGTGGAAGGAAATTTGTAGCTCCTCTCAGATTCCCGAACTTTCTGCCACAGAAATGTGAGGAACATGTGTTTTTTTAGCCATATTTTGAGGTTTGCAAACGATTTTGGGTAACAGAACCTGGTCCGAGCCCCGCAAATCAGCCCTCCTTGGATTCCCCTAGGTCTCTAGTTGTCAGAAATGCACAGGTTTGGTAGGTTTCCCTAGGTGCCGGCTGAGCTAGAGGCCAAAATCTACAGGTAGGTACTTCGCAAAAAACACCTCTGTTTTCTTCCAAACATTTGGATGTGTCCACGTTGCGCTTTGGGGCGTTTCCTGTCGCGGGCGCTATGCCTATCCACACAAGTGAGGTATCATTTTTATCAGGAGACTTGGGGGAACGCTGGGTGGAAGGAAATTTGTGGCTCCTCTCAGATTCCCGAACTTTCTGCCACAGAAATGTGAGGAACATGTGTTTTTTTAGCCAAATTTTGAGGTTTGCAAAGGATTCTGGGTAACAGAACCTGGTCCGAGCCCCGCAAGTCACCCCTCCTTGGATTCCCCTAGGTCTCTAGTTTTCAGAAATGCACAGGTTTGGTAGGTTTCCCTAGGTGCCGGCTGAGCTAGAGGCCAAAATCTACAGGTAGGTACTTCGCAAAAAACACCTGTTTTCTTCCAAAAATTTGGATGTGTCCACGTTGCGCTTTGGGGCGTTTCCTGTCACGGGCGCTAGGCCTACCCACACAAGTGAGGTATCATTTTTATCGGGAGACTTGGGGGAATGCTGGGTGGAAGGAAATTTGTGGCTCCTCTCAGATTCCAGAACTTTCTGCCACAGAAATGTGAGGAACATGTGTTTCTTTAGCCAAATTTTGAGGTTTGCAAAGGATTCTGGGTAACAGAACCTGGTCCTAGCCCAGCAAGTCACCCCTCCTTGGATTCCCCTAGGTCTCTAGTTTTCAGAAATGCACAGGTTTGGTAGGTTTCCCTAGGTGCCGGCTGAGCTAGAGTCCAAAATCTACAGGTAGGCACTTCGCAAAAAACACCTCTGTTTTCTTCCAAAAATGTGGATGTGTCCACGTTGCGCTTTGGGGCGTTTCCTGTCGCGGACGCTAGGCCTACCCACACAAGTGAGGTATCATTTTTATCGGGAGACTTGGGGGAACGCTGGGTGGAAGGAAATTTGTGGCTCCTCTCAGATTCCAGAACTTTTTGCCACAGAAATGTGAGGAACATGTGTTTTTTTAGCCATATTTTGAGGTTTGCAAACGATTTTGGGTAACAGAACCTGGTCCGAGCCCTGCAAGTCACCCCTCCTTGGATTCCCCTAGGTCTCTAGTTTTCAGAAATGCACAGGTTTGGTAGGTTTCCCTAGGTGCCGGCTGAGCTAGAGGCCAAAATCTACAGGTAGGTACTTCGCAAAAAACACCTATGTTTTCTTCCAAAAATTTGGATGTGTCCACGTTGCGCTTTGGGGCGTTTCCTGTCGCGGGCGCTAGGCCTACCCACACAAGTGAGGTATCATTTTTATTGGGAGACTTGAGGGAATGCTGGGTGGAAGGAAATTTGTGGCTCCTCTCAGATTCCCGAACTTTCTGCCACAGAAATGTGAGGAACATGTGTTTTTTTAGCCAAATTTTGAGGTTTGCAAAGGATTCTGGGTAACAGAACCTGGTCCGAGCCCAGCAAGTCACCCCTCCTTGGATTCCCCTAGGTCTCTAGTTTTCAGAAATGCACAGGTTTGGTAGGTTTCCCTAGGTGCCGGCTGAGCTAGAGGCCAAAATCTACAGGTAGGTACTTCTCAAAAAACACCTCTGTTTTCTTCCAAAAATTTGGATGTGTCCACGTTGCGCTTTGGGGCGTTTCCTGTCGCGGGCGCTAGGCCTACCCACACAAGTGAGGTATCATTTTTATCAGGAGACTTGTTGGAACGCTGGGTGGAAGGAAATTTGTAGCTCCTCTCAGATTCCCGAACTTTCTGCCACAGAAATGTGAGGAACATGTGTTTTTTTAGCCATATTTTGAGGTTTGCAAACGATTTTGGGTAACAGAACCTGGTCCGAGCC
The DNA here is from genome assembly GCF_031143425.1 of Pleurodeles waltl. Classification (NCBI taxonomy): domain Eukaryota; kingdom Metazoa; phylum Chordata; class Amphibia; order Caudata; family Salamandridae; genus Pleurodeles; species Pleurodeles waltl. The sequence continues at coordinate 140,631 of NW_027149989.1, read as the reverse complement.
CCGCAAGTCAGCCCTCCTTGGATTCCCCTAGGTCTCTAGTTGTCAGAAATGCACAGGTTTGGTAGGTTTCCCTAGGTGCCGGCTGAGCTAGAGGCCAAAATCTACAGGTAGGTACTTCGCAAAAAACACCTCTGTTTTCTTCCAAACATTTGGATGTGTCCACGTTGCGCTTTGGGGCGTTTCCTGTCGCGGGCGCTATGCCTATCCACACAAGTGAGGTATCATTTTTATTGGGAGACTTGGGGGAATGCTGGGTGGAAGGAAATTGGTGGCTCCTCTCAGATTCCCGAACTTTCTGCCACAGAAATGTGAGGAACATGTGTTTTTTTAGCCAAATTTTGAGGTTTGCAAAGGATTCTGGGTAACAGAACCTGGTCCGAGCCCCGCAAGTCACCCCTCCTTGGATTCCCCTAGGTCTCTAGTTTTCAGAAATGCACAGGTTTGGTAGGTTTCCCTAGGTGCCGGCTGAGCTAGAGGCCAAAATCTACAGGTAGGTACTTCGCAAAAAACACCTGTTTTCTTCCAAAAATTTGGATGTGTCCACGTTGCGCTTTGGGGCGTTTCCTGTCGCGGGCGCTAGGCCTACTCACACAAGTGAGGTATCATTTTTATTGGGAGACTTGGGGGAATGCTGGGTGGAAGGAAATTTGTGGCTCCTCTCAGATTCCCGAACTTTCTGCCACAGAAATGTGAGGAACATGTGTTTTTTTAGCCAAATTTTGAGGTTTGCAAAGGATTCTGGGTAACAGAACCTGGTCCGAGCCCCGCAAGTCACCCCTCCTTGGATTCCCCTGGGTCTCTAGTTTTCAGAAATGCACAGGTTTGGTAGGTTTCCCTAGGTGCCGGCTGAGCTAGAGTCCAAAATCTACAGGTAGGCACTTCGCAAAAAACACCTCTGTTTTCTTCCAAAAATATGGATGTGTCCACGTTGCGCTTTGGGGCGTTTCCTGTCGCGGGCGCTAGGCCTACCCACACAAGTGAGGTATCATTTTTATTGGGAGACTTGGGGGAATGCTGGGTGGAAGGAAATTTGTGGCTCCTCTCAGATTCCCGAACTTTCTGCCACAGAAATGTGAGGAACATGTGTTTTTTTAGCCAAATTTTGAGGTTTGCAAAGGATTCTGGGTAACAGAACCTGGTCCGAGCCCAGCAAGTCACCCCTCCTTGGATTCCCCTAGGTCTCTAGTTTTCAGAAATGCACAGGTTTGGTAGGTTTCCCTAGGTGCCGGCTGAGCTAGAGGCCAAAATCTACAGGTAGGTACTTCGCAAAAAACACCTCTGTTTTCTTCCAAAAATTTGGATGTGTCCACGTTGCGCTTTGGGGCGTTTCCTGTCGCGGGCGCTAGGCCTACCCACACAAGTGAGGTATCATTTTTATCAGGAGACTTGTTGGAACGCTGGGTGGAAGGAAATTTGTAGCTCCTCTCAGATTCCCGAACTTTCTGCCACAGAAATGTGAGGAACATGTGTTTTTTTAGCCATATTTTGAGGTTTGCAAACGATTTTGGGTAACAGAACCTGGTCCGAGCCCCGCAAGTCAGCCCTCCTTGGATTCCCCTAGGTCTCTAGTTGTCAGAAATGCACAGGTTTGGTAGGTTTCCCTAGGTGCCGGCTGAGCTAGAGGCCAAAATCTACAGGTAGGTACATCGCAAAAAACACCTCTGTTTTCTTCCAAACATTTGGATGTGTCCACGTTGCGCTTTGGGGCGTTTCCTGTCGCGGGCGCTATGCCTATCCACACAAGTGAGGTATCATTTTTATCAGGAGACTTGGGGGAACGCTGGGTGGAAGGAAATTGGTGGCTCCTCTCAGATTCCCGAACTTTCTGCCACAGAAATGTGAGGAACATGTGTTTTTTTAGCCAAATTTTGAGGTTTGCAAAGGATTCTGGGTAACAGAACCTGGTCCGAGCCCCGCAAGTCACCCCTCCTTGGATTCCCCTAGGTCTCTAGTTTTCAGAAATGCACAGGTTTGGTAGGTTTCCCTAGGTGCCGGCTGAGCTAGAGGCCAAAATCTACAGGTAGGTACTTCGCAAAAAACACCTGTTTTCTTCCAAAAATTTGGATGTGTCCACGTTGCGCTTTGGGGCGTTTCCTGTCGCGGGCGCTAGGCCTACCCACACAAGTGAGGTATCATTTTTATTGGGAGACTTGGGGGAATGCTGGGTGGAAGGAAATTTGTGGCTCCTCTCAGATTCCCGAACTTTCTGCCACAGAAATGTGAGGAACATGTGTTTTTTTAGCCAAATTTTGAGGTTTGCAAAGGATTCTGGGTAACAGAACCTGGTCCGAGCCCAGCAAGTCACCCCTCCTTGGATTCCCCTAGGTCTCTAGTTTTCAGAAATGCACAGGTTTGGTAGGTTTCCCTAGGTGCCGGCTGAGCTAGAGGCCAAAATCTACAGGTAGGTACTTCGCAAAAAACACCTCTGTTTTCTTCCAAAAATTTGGATGTGTCCACGTTGCGCTTTGGGGCGTTTCCTGTCGCGGGCGCTAGGCCTACCCACACAAGTGAGGTATCATTTTTATCAGGAGACTTGTTGGAACGCTGGGTGGAAGGAAATTTGTAGCTCCTCTCAGATTCCCGAACTTTCTGCCACAGAAATGTGAGGAACATGTGTTTTTTTAGCCATATTTTGAGGTTTGCAAACGATTTTGGGTAACAGAACCTGGTCCGAGCCCCGCAAGTCAGCCCTCCTTGGATTCCCCTAGGTCTCTAGTTGTCAGAAATGCACAGGTTTGGTAGGTTTCCCTAGGTGCCGGCTGAGCTAGAGGCCAAAATCTACAGGTAGGTACTTCGCAAAAAACACCTCTGTTTTCTTCCAAACATTTGGATGTGTCCACGTTGCGCTTTGGGGCGTTTCCTGTCGCGGGCGCTATGCCTATCCACACAAGTGAGGTATCATTTTTATCAGGAGACTTGGGGGAACGCTGGGTGGAAGGAAATTGGTGGCTCCTCTCAGATTCCCGAACTTTCTGCCACAGAAATGTGAGGAACATGTGTTTTTTTAGCCAAATTTTGAGGTTTGCAAAGGATTCTGGGTAACAGAACCTGGTCCGAGCCCCGCAAGTCACCCCTCCTTGGATTCCCCTAGGTCTCTAGTTTTCAGAAATGCACAGGTTTGGTAGGTTTCCCTAGGTGCCGGCTGAGCTAGAGGCCAAAATCTACAGGTAGGTACTTCGCAAAAAACACCTGTTTTCTTCCAAAAATTTGGATGTGTCCACGTTGCGCTTTGGGGCGTTTCCTGTCGCGGGCGCTAGGCCTACTCACACAAGTGAGGTATCATTTTTATTGGGAGACTTGGGGGAATGCTGGGTGGAAGGAAATTTGTGGCTCCTCTCAGATTCCCGAACTTTCTGCCACAGAAATGTGAGGAACATGTGTTTTTTTTAGCCAAATTTTGAGGTTTGCAAAGGATTCTGGGTAACAGAACCTGGTCCGAGCCCCGCAAGTCACCCCTCCTTGGATTCCCCTGGGTCTCTAGTTTTCAGAAATGCACAGGTTTGGTAGGTTTCCCTAGGTGCCGGCTGAGCTAGAGTCCAAAATCTACAGGTAGGCACTTCGAAAAAAACACCTCTGTTTTCTTCCAAAAATGTGGATGTGTCCACGTTGCGCTTTGGGGCGTTTCCTGTCGCGGGCGCTAGGCCTACCCACACAAGTGGGGTATCATTTTTATCGGGAGACTTGGGGGAATGCTGGGTGGAAGGAAATTTGTGGCTCCTCTCAGATTCCAGAACTTTCTGCCACAGAAATTTGAGGAACATGTGTTTCTTTAGCCAAATTTTGAGGTTTGCAAAGGATTCTGGGTAACAGAACCTGGTCCTAGCCCAGCAAGTCACCCCTCCTTGGATTCCCCTAGGTCTCTAGTTTTCAGAAATGCACAGGTTTGGTAGGTTTCCCTAGGTGCCGGCTGAGCTAGAGGCCAAAATCTACAGGTAGGTACTTCGCAAAAAACACCTCTGTTTTCTTCCAAAAATTTGGATGTGTCCACGTTGCGCTTTGGGGCGTTTCCTGTCGCGGGCGCTAGGCCTACCCACACAAGTGAGGTATCATTTTTATCAGGAGACTTGGTGGAACGCTGGGTGGAAGGAAATTTGTAGCTCCTCTCAGATTCCCGAACTTTCTGCCACAGAAATGTGAGGAACATGTGTTTTTTCAGCCAAATTTTGTGGTTTGTAAAGGATTCTGGGTAACAGAACCTGGTCCGAGCCCCGCAAGTCACCCCTCCTTGGATTCCCCTAGGTCTCTAGTTTTCAGAAATGCACAGGTTTGGTAGGTTTCCCTAGGTGTTGGCTGACCTAGAGGCCAAAATCTACAGGTAGGTACTTCGCAAAAAACACCTCTGTTTTCTTCCAAAAATTTGGATGTGTCCACGTTGCGCTTTGGGGCGTTTCCTGTCGCGGGCGCTAGCCCTACCCACACAAGTGAGGTATCATTTTTATCGGGAGACTTGGGGGAACGCTCGGTGGAAGGAAATTTGTGGCTCCTCTCAGATTCCCGAACTTTCTGCCACAGAAATGTGAGGAACATGGGATTTTTTAGCCAAATTTTGAGGTTTGCAAATGATTCTGGGTAACAGAACCTGGTCCGAGCCCCACAAGTCACCCCTCCTTGGATTCCCCTGGGTCTCTAGTTTTCAGAAATGCACAGGTTTGGTAGGTTTCCCTAGGTGCCGGCTGAGCTAGAGGCCAAAATCTACAGGTAGGCACTTCGCAAAAAACACCTCTGTTTTCTTCCAAAAATTTGGATGTGTCCACGTTGCGCTTTGGGGCGTTTCCTGTTGCGGGCGCTAGGCCTACCCACACAAGTGAGGTATCATTTTTATCGGGAGACTTGGGGGAACGCTGGGTGGAAGGAAATTTGTGGCTCCTCTCAGATTCCCGAACTTTCTGCCACAGAAATGTGAGGAACATGTGTTTTTTTAGCCAAATTTTGAGGTTTGCAAAGGATTCTGGGTAACAGAACCTGGTCCGAGCCCCGCAAGTCACCCCTCCTTGGATTCCCCTGGGTCTCTAGTTTTCAGAAATGCACAGGTTTGGTAGGTTTCCCTAGGTACTAGCTGAGCTAGAGGCCAAAATCTACAGGTAGGCACTTCGCAAAAAACACCTCTGTTTTCTTCCAAAAATTTGGATGTGTCCACGTTGTGCTTTGGGGCGTTTCCTGTCGCGGGCGCTAGGCCTACCCACACAAGTGAGGTATCATTTTTATCGGGAGACTTGGGGGAACGCTGGGTGGAAGGAAATTTGTGGCTCCTCTCAGATTCCCGAACTTTCTGCCACAGAAATGTGAGGAACATGTGTTTTTTTAGCCTAATTTTGAGGTTTGCAAAGGATTCTGGGTAACAGAACCTGGTCCGAGCCCCGCAAGTCACCCCTCCTTGGATTCCCCTAGGTCTCTAGTTTGCAGAAATGCACAGGTTTGGTAGGTTTCACTAGGTGCCGGCTGAGCTAGAGGCCAAAATCTACAGGTAGGTACTTCGCAAAAAACACCTCTGTTTTCTTCCAAAAATTTGGAAGTGTCCACGTTGCGCTTTGGGGCGTTTCCTGTCGCGGGCGCTAGGCCTACCCACACAAGTGAGGTATCATTTTTATCGGGAGACTTGGGGGAATGCTGGGTGGAAGGAAATTCGTGGCTCCTCTCAGATTCCCGAACTTTCTGCCACAGAAATGTGAGGAACATGTGTTTTTTTAGCCAAATTTTTAGGTTTGCAAAGGATTCTGGGTAACAGAACCTCGTCCGAGCCCCGCAAGTCACCCCTCCTTGGATTCCCCTGGGTCTCTAGTTTTCAGAAATGCACAGGTTTGGTAGGTTTCCCTAGGTGCCGGCTGAGCTAGAGGCCAAAATCTACATGTAGGCACTTCGCAAAAAACACCTCTGTTTTCTTCCAAAAATTTGGATGTGTCCACGTTGCGCTTTGGGGCGTTTCCTGTCGCGGACGCTAGGCCTACCCACACAAGTGAGGTATCATTTTTATCGGGAGACTTGGGGGAACGCTGGGTGGAAGGAAATTTGTGGCTCCTCTCAGATTCCAGAACTTTTTGCCACAGAAATGTGAGGAACATGTGTTTTTTTAGCCATATTTTGAGGTTTGCAAACGATTTTGGGTAACAGAACCTGGTCCGAGCCCCGCATGTCAGCCCTCCTTGGATTCCCCTAGGTCTCTAGTTTTCAGAAATGCACAGGTTTGGTAGGTTTCCCTAGGTGCCGGCTGAGCTAGAGGCCAAAATCTACAGGTAGGTACTTCGCAAAAAACACCTCTGTTTTCTTCCAAACATTTGGATGTGTCCACATTGTGCTTTGGGGCGTTTCCTGTCGCGGGCGCTAGGCCTATCCACACAAGTGAGGTATCATTTTTATCGGGAGACTTGGGGGAACGCTGGGTGGAAGGAAATTTGTGGCTCCTCTCAGATTCCCGAACTTTCTGCCACAGAAATATGAGGAACATGTGTTTTTTTAGCCAAATTTTGAGGTTTGCAAAGGATTCTGGGTAACAGAACCTGGTCCGAGCCCCACAAGTCACCCCTCCTTGGATTCCCGTAGGTCTCTAGTTTTCAGAAATGCACAGGTTTGGTAGGTTTCCCTAGGTGCCGGCTGAGCTAGAGGCCAAAATCTACAGGTAGGTACTTCGCAAAAAACACCTATGTTTTCTTCCAAAAATTTGGATGTGTCCACGTTGCGCTTTGGGGCGTTTCCTGTCGCGGGCGCTAGGCCTACCCACACAAGTGAGGTATCACTTTTATTGGGAGACTTGGGGGAATGCTGGGTGGAAGGAAATTTGTGGCTCCTCTCAGATTCCCGAACTTTCTGCCACAGAAATGTGAGGAACATGTGTTTTTTTAGCCAAATTTTGAGGTTTGCAAAGGATTCTGGGTAACAGAACCTGGTCCGAGCCCCGCAAGTCACCCCTCCTTGGATTCCCCTGGGTCTCTAGTTTTCAGAAATGCACAGGTTTGGTAGGTTTCCCTAGGTGCCGGCTGAGCTAGAGTCCAAAATCTACAGGTAGGCACTTCGCAAAAAACACCTCTGTTTTCTTCCAAAAATGTGGATGTGTCCACGTTGCGCTTTGGGGCGTTTCCTGTCGCGGGCGCTAGGCCTACCCACACAAGTGAGGTATCATTTTTATCGGGAGACTTGGGGGAACGCTGGGTGGAAGGAAATTTGTGGCTCCTCTCAGATTCCAGAACTTTCTGCCACAGAAATATGAGGAACATGTGTTTCTTTAGCCAAATTTTGAGGTTTGCAAAGGATTCTGGGTAACAGAACCTAGTCCGAGCCCAGCAAGTCACCCCTCCATGGATTCCCCTAGGTCTCTAGTTTTCAGAAATGCACAGGTTTGGTAGGTTTCCCTAGGTGCCGGCTGAGCTAGAGGCCAAAATCTACAGGTAGGTACTTCGCAAAAAACACCTATGTTTTCTTCCAAAAATTTGGATGTGTCCACGTTGCGCTTTGGGGCGTTTCCTGTCGCGGGCGCTAGGCCTACCCACACAAGTGAGGTATCACTTTTATTGGGAGACTTGGGGGAATGCTGGGTGGAAGGAAATTTGTGGCTCCTCTCAGATTCCCGAACTTTCTGCCACAGAAATGTGAGGAACATGTGTTTTTTTAGCCAAATTTTGAGGTTTGCAAAGGATTCTGGGTAACAGAACCTGGTCCGAGCCCCGCAAGTCACCCCTCCTTGGATTCCCCTGGGTCTCTAGTTTTCAGAAATGCACAGGTTTGGTAGGTTTCCCTAGGTGCCGGCTGAGCTAGAGTCCAAAATCTACAGGTAGGCACTTCGCAAAAAACACCTCTGTTTTCTTCCAAAAATGTGGATGTGTCCACGTTGCGCTTTGGGGCGTTTCCTGTCGCGGGCGCTAGGCCTACCCACACAAGTGAGGTATCATTTTTATCGGGAGACTTGGGGGAACGCTGGGTGGAAGGAAATTTGTGGCTCCTCTCAGATTCCAGAACTTTCTGCCACAGAAATATGAGGAACATGTGTTTCTTTAGCCAAATTTTGAGGTTTGCAAAGGATTCTGGGTAACAGAACCTAGTCCGAGCCCAGCAAGTCACCCCTCCATGGATTCCCCTAGGTCTCTAGTTTTCAGAAATGCACAGGTTTGGTAGGTTTCCCTAGGTGCCGGCTGAGCTAGAGGCCAAAATCTACAGGTAGGTACTTCGCAAAAAACACCTCTGTTTTCTTCCAAAAATTTGGATGTGTCCACGTTGCGCTTTGGGGCGATTCCTGTCGCGGGCGCTAGGCCTACCCACACAAGTGAGGTATCATTTTTATCAGGAGACTTGTTGGAACGCTGGGTGGAAGGAAATTTGTAGCTCCTCTCAGATTCCCGAACTTTCTGCCACAGAAATGTGAGGAACATGTGTTTTTTTAGCCATATTTTGAGGTTTGCAAACGATTTTGGGTAACAGAACCTGGTCCGAGCCCCGCAAGTCAGCCCTCCTTGGATTCCCCTAGGTCTCTAGTTGTCAGAAATGCACAGGTTTGGTAGGTTTCCCTAGGTGCCGGCTGAGCTAGAGGCCAAAATCTACAGGTAGGTACTTCGCAAAAAACACCTCTGTTTTCTTCCAAACATTTGGATGTGTCCACGTTGTGCTTTGGGGCGTTTCCTGACGCGGGCGCTAGGCCTATCCACACAAGTGAGGTATCATTTTTATCGGGAGACTTGGGGGAACGCTGGGTGGAAGGAAATTTGTGGCTCCTCTCAGATTCCCGAACTTTCTGCCACAGAAATGTGAGGAACATGTGTTTTTTTAGCCAAATTTTGAGGTTTGCAAAGGATTCTGGGTAACAGAACCTGGTCCGAGCCCGCAAGTCACCCCTCCTTGGATTCCCCTAGGTCTCTAGTTTTCAGAACTGCACAGGTTTGGTAGGTTTCCCTAGGTGCCGGCTGAGCTAGAGGCCAAAATCTACAGGTAGGTACTTCGCAAAAAACACCTATGTTTTCTTCCAAAAATTTGGATGTGTCCACGTTGCGCTTTGGGGCGTTTCCTGTCGCGGGCGCTAGGCCTACTCACACAAGTGAGGTATCATTTTTATTGGGAGACTTGGGGGAATGCTGGGTGGAAGGAAATTTGTGGCTCCTCTCAGATTCCCGAACTTTCTGCCACAGAAATGTGAGGAACATGTGTTTTTTTTAGCCAAATTTTGAGGTTTGCAAAGGATTCTGGGTAACAGAACCTGGTCCGAGCCCCGCAAGTCACCCCTCCTTGGATTCCCCTGGGTCTCTAGTTTTCAGAAATGCACAGGTTTGGTAGGTTTCCCTAGGTGCCGGCTGAGCTAGAGTCCAAAATCTACAGGTAGGCACTTCGCAAAAAACACCTCTGTTTTCTTCCAAAAATGTGGAGGTGTCCACGTTGCGCTTTGGGGCGTTTCCTGTCGCGGGCGCTAGGCCTACCCACACAAGTGAGGTATCATTTTTATCGGGAGACTTGGGGGAACGCTGGGTGGAAGGAAATTTGTGGCTCCTCTCAGATTCCAGAACTTTCTGCCACAGAAATGTGAGGAACATGTGTTTCTTTAGCCAAATTTTGAGGTTTGCAAAGGATTCTGGGTAACAGAACCTGGTCCTAGCCCAGCATGTCAGCCCTCCTTGGATTCCCCTGGGTCTCTAGTTTTCAGAAATGCACAGGTTTGGTAGGTTTCCCTAGGTGCCGGCTGAGCTAGAGTCCAAAATCTACAGGTAGGCACTTCGCAAAAAACACCTCTGTTTTCTTCCAAAAATGTGGATGTGTCCACGTTGCGCTTTGGGGCGTTTCCTGTCGCGGGCGCTAGGCCTACCCACACAAGTGAGGTATCATTTTTATCGGGAGACTTGGGGGAACGCTGGGTGGAAGGAAATTTGTGGCTCCTCTCAGATTCCAGAACTTTCTGCCACAGAAATATGAGGAACATGTGTTTCTTTAGCCAAATTTTGAGGTTTGCAAAGGATTCTGGGTAACAGAACCTAGTCCGAGCCCAGCAAGTCACCCCTCCATGGATTCCCCTAGGTCTCTAGTTTTCAGAAATGCACAGGTTTGGTAGGTTTCCCTAGGTGCCGGCTGAGCTAGAGGCCAAAATCTACAGGTAGGTACTTCGCAAAAAACACCTATGTTTTCTTCCAAAAATTTGGATGTGTCCACGTTGCGCTTTGGGGCGTTTCCTGTCGCGGGCGCTAGGCCTACCCACACAAGTGAGGTATCACTTTTATTGGGAGACTTGGGGGAATGCTGGGTGGAAGGAAATTTGTGGCTCCTCTCAGATTCCCGAACTTTCTGCCACAGAAATGTGAGGAACATGTGTTTTTTTAGCCAAATTTTGAGGTTTGCAAAGGATTCTGGGTAACAGAACCTGGTCCGAGCCCCGCAAGTCACCCCTCCTTGGATTCCCCTGGGTCTCTAGTTTTCAGAAATGCACAGGTTTGGTAGGTTTCCCTAGGTGCCGGCTGAGCTAGAGTCCAAAATCTACAGGTAGGCACTTCGCAAAAAACACCTCTGTTTTCTTCCAAAAATGTGGATGTGTCCACGTTGCGCTTTGGGGCGTTTCCTGTCGCGGGCGCTAGGCCTACCCACACAAGTGAGGTATCATTTTTATCGGGAGACTTGGGGGAACGCTGGGTGGAAGGAAATTTGTGGCTCCTCTCAGATTCCAGAACTTTCTGCCACAGAAATATGAGGAACATGTGTTTCTTTAGCCAAATTTTGAGGTTTGCAAAGGATTCTGGGTAACAGAACCTAGTCCGAGCCCAGCAAGTCACCCCTCCATGGATTCCCCTAGGTCTCTAGTTTTCAGAAATGCACAGGTTTGGTAGGTTTCCCTAGGTGCCGGCTGAGCTAGAGGCCAAAATCTACAGGTAGGTACTTCGCAAAAAACACCTCTGTTTTCTTCCAAAAATTTGGATGTGTCCACGTTGCGCTTTGGGGCGATTCCTGTCGCGGGCGCTAGGCCTACCCACACAAGTGAGGTATCATTTTTATCAGGAGACTTGTTGGAACGCTGGGTGGAAGGAAATTTGTAGCTCCTCTCAGATTCCCGAACTTTCTGCCACAGAAATGTGAGGAACATGTGTTTTTTTAGCCATATTTTGAGGTTTGCAAACGATTTTGGGTAACAGAACCTGGTCCGAGCCCCGCAAGTCAGCCCTCCTTGGATTCCCCTAGGTCTCTAGTTGTCAGAAATGCACAGGTTTGGTAGGTTTCCCTAGGTGCCGGCTGAGCTAGAGGCCAAAATCTACAGGTAGGTACTTCGCAAAAAACACCTCTGTTTTCTTCCAAACATTTGGATGTGTCCACGTTGTGCTTTGGGGCGTTTCCTGACGCGGGCGCTAGGCCTATCCACACAAGTGAGGTATCATTTTTATCGGGAGACTTGGGGGAACGCTGGGTGGAAGGAAATTTGTGGCTCCTCTCAGATTCCCGAACTTTCTGCCACAGAAATGTGAGGAACATGTGTTTTTTTAGCCAAATTTTGAGGTTTGCAAAGGATTCTGGGTAACAGAACCTGGTCCGAGCCCGCAAGTCACCCCTCCTTGGATTCCCCTAGGTCTCTAGTTTTCAGAACTGCACAGGTTTGGTAGGTTTCCCTAGGTGCCGGCTGAGCTAGAGGCCAAAATCTACAGGTAGGTACTTCGCAAAAAACACCTATGTTTTCTTCCAAAAATTTGGATGTGTCCACGTTGCGCTTTGGGGCGTTTCCTGTCGCGGGCGCTAGGCCTACTCACACAAGTGAGGTATCATTTTTATTGGGAGACTTGGGGGAATGCTGGGTGGAAGGAAATTTGTGGCTCCTCTCAGATTCCCGAACTTTCTGCCACAGAAATGTGAGGAACATGTGTTTTTTTAGCCAAATTTTGAGGTTTGCAAAGGATTCTGGGTAACAGAACCTGGTCCGAGCCCCGCAAGTCACCCCTCCTTGGATTCCCCTGGGTCTCTAGTTTTCAGAAATGCACAGGTTTGGTAGGTTTCCCTAGGTGCCGGCTGAGCTAGAGTCCAAAATCTACAGGTAGGCACTTCGCAAAAAACACCTCTGTTTTCTTCCAAAAATGTGGAGGTGTCCACGTTGCGCTTTGGGGCGTTTCCTGTCGCGGGCGCTAGGCCTACCCACACAAGTGAGGTATCATTTTTATCGGGAGACTTGGGGGAACGCTGGGTGGAAGGAAATTTGTGGCTCCTCTCAGATTCCAGAACTTTCTGCCACAGAAATGTGAGGAACATGTGTTTCTTTAGCCAAATTTTGAGGTTTGCAAAGGATTCTGGGTAACAGAACCTGGTCCTAGCCCAGCATGTCAGCCCTCCTTGGATTCCCCTAGGTCTCTAGTTTTCAGAAATGCACAGGTTTGGTAGGTTTCCCTAGGTGCCGGCTGAGCTAGAGGCCAAAATCTACAGGTAGGTACTTCGCAAAAAACACCTATGTTTTCTTCCAAAAATTTGGATGTGTCCACGTTGCGCTTTGGGGCGTTTCCTGTCGCGGGCGCTAGGCCTACCCACACAAGTGAGGTATCATTTTTATTGGGAGACTTGGGGGAATGCTGGGTGGAAGGAAATTTGTGGCTCCTCTCAGATTCCCGAACTTTCTGCCACAGAAATGTGAGGAACATGTGTTTTTTTAGCCAAATTTTGAGGTTTGCAAAGGATTCTGGGTAACAGAACCTGGTCCGAGCCCCGCAAGTCACCCCTCCTTGGATTCCCCTAGGTCTCTAGTTTTCAGAAATGCACAGGTTTGGTAGGTTTCCCTAGGTGCCGGCTGAGCTAGAGGCCAAAATCTACAGGTAGGTACTTCGCAAAAAACACCTATGTTTTCTTCCAAAAATTTGGATGTGTCCACGTTGCGCTTTGGGGCGTTTCCTGTCGCGGGCGCTAGGCCTACCCACACAAGTGAGGTATCACTTTTATTGGGAGACTTGGGGGAATGCTGGGTGGAAGGAAATTTGTGGCTCCTCTCAGATTCCCGAACTTTCTGCCACAGAAATGTGAGGAACATGTGTTTTTTTAGCCAAATTTTGAGGTTTGCAAAGGATTCTGGGTAACAGAACCTGGTCCGAGCCCCGCAAGTCACCCCTCCTTGGATTCCCCTGGGTCTCTAGTTTTCAGAAATGCACAGGTTTGGTAGGTTTCCCTAGGTGCCGGCTGAGCTAGAGTCCAAAATCTACAGGTAGGCACTTCGCAAAAAACACCTCTGTTTTCTTCCAAAAATGTGGATGTGTCCACGTTGCGCTTTGGCGCGTTTCCTGTCGCGGGCGCTAGGCCTACCCACACAAGTGAGGTATCATTTTTATCGGGAGACTTGGGGGAACGCTGGGTGGAAGGAAATTTGTGGCTCCTCTCAGATTCCAGAACTTTCTGCCACAGAAATATGAGGAACATGTGTTTCTTTAGCCAAATTTTGAGGTTTGCAAAGGATTCTGGGTAACAGAACCTGGTCCGAGCCCAGCAAGTCACCCCTCCTTGGATTCCCCTAGGTCTCTAGTTTTCAGAAATGCACAGGTTTGGTAGGTTTCCCTAGGTGCCGGCTGAGCTACAGGCCAAAATCTACAGGTAGGTACTTCGCAAAAAACACCTCTGTTTTCTTCCAAAAATTTGGATGTGTCCACGTTGCGCTTTGGGGCGATTCCTGTCGCGGGCGCTAGGCCTACCCACTCAAGTGAGGTATCATTTTTATCAGGAGACTTGTTGGAACGCTGAGTGGAAGGAAATTTGTAGCTCCTCTCAGATTCCCGAACTTTCTGCCACAGAAATGTGAGGAACATGTGTTTTTTTAGCCATATTTTGAGGTTTGCAAACGATTTTGGGTAACAGAACCTGGTCCGAGCCCCGCAAGTCAGCCCTCCTTGGATTCCCCTAGGTCTCTAGTTGTCAGAAATGCACAGGTTTGGTAGGTTTCCCTAGGTGCCGGCTGAGCTAGAGGCCAAAATCTACAGGTAGGTACTTCGCAAAAAACACCTCTGTTTTCTTCCAAACATTTGGATGTGTCCACATTGCGCTTTGGGGCGTTTCCTGTCGCGGGCGCTAGGCCTATCCACACAAGTGAGGTATCATTTTTATCGGGAGACTTGGGGGAACGCTGGGTGGAAGGAAATTTGTGGCTCCTCTCAGATTCCCGAACTTTCTGCCACAGAAATGTCAGGAACATGTGTTTTTTTAGCCAAATTTTGAGGTTTGCAAAGGATTCTGGGTAACAGAACCTGGTCCGAGCCCCGCAAGTCACCCCTCCTTGGATTCCCCTAGGTCTCTAGTTTTCAGAACTGCACAGGTTTGGTAGGTTTCATTAGGTGCCGGCTGAGCTAGAGGCCAAAATCTACAGGTAGGTACTTCGCAAAAAACACCTATGTTTTCTTCCAAAAATTTGGATGTGTCCACGTTGCGCTTTGGGGCGTTTCCTGTCGCGGGCGCTAGGCCTACTCACACAAGTGAGGTATCATTTTTATTGGGAGACTTGGGGGAATGCTGGGTGGAAGGAAATTTGTGGCTCCTCTCAGATTCCCGAACTTTCTGCCACAGAAATGTGAGGAACATGTGTTTCTTTAGCCAAATTGTGAGGTTTGCAAAGGATTCTGGGTAACAGAACCTGGTCCTAGCCCAGCAAGTCACCCCTCCTTGGATTCCCCTAGGTCTCTAGTTTTCAGAAATGCACAGGTTTGGTAGGTTTCCCTAGGTGCCGGCTGAGCTAGAGGCCAAAATCTACAGGTAGGTACTTCGCAAAAAACACCTCTGTTTTCTTCCAAAAATTTGGATGTGTCCACGTTGCGCTTTGGGGCGTTTCCTGTCGCGGGCGCTAGGCCTACCCACACAAGTGAGGTATCATTTTTATCAGGAGACTTGGTGGAACGCTGGGTGGAAGGAAATTTGTAGCTCCTCTCAGATTCCCGAACTTTCTGCCACAGAAATGTGAGGAACATGTGTTTTTTCAGCCAAATTTTGTGGTTTGCAAAGGATTCTGGGTAACAGAACCTGGTCCGAGCCCCGCAAGTCACCCCTCCTTGGATTCCCCTAGGTCTCTAGTTTTCAGAAATGTACAGGTTTGGTAGGTTTCCCTAGGTGCCGGCTGAGCTAGAGGCCAAAATCTACAGGTAGGTACTTCGCAAAAAACACCTCTGTTTTCTTCCAAACATTTGGATGTGTCCACATTGTGCTTTGGGGCGTTTCCTGTCGCGGGCTCTAGGCCTATCCACACAAGTGAGGTATCATTTTTATCGGGAGACTTGGGGGAACGCTGGGTGGAAGGAAATTTGTGGCTCCTCTCAGATTCCCGAACTTTCTGCCACAGAAATATGAGGAACATGTGTTTTTTTAGCCAAATTTTGAGGTTTGCAAAGGATTCTGGGTAACAGAACCTGGTCCGAGCCCCACAAGTCACCCCTCCTTGGATTCCCCTAGGTCTCTAGTTTTCAGAAATGCACAGGTTTGGTAGGTTTCCCTAGGTGCCGGCTGAGCTAGAGGCCAAAATCTACAGGTAGGTACTTCGCAAAAAACACCTATGTTTTCTTCCAAAAATTTGGATGTGTCCACGTTGCGCTTTGGGGCGTTTCCTGTCGCGGGCGCTAGGCCTACCACACAAGTGAGGTATCATTTTTATTGGGAGACTTGGGGGAATGCTGGGTGGAAGGAAATTTGTGGCTCCTCTCAGATTCCCGAACTTTCTGCCACAGAAATGTGAGGAACATGTGTTTTTTTTAGCCAAATTTTGAGGTTTGCAAAGGATTCTGGGTAACAGAACCTGGTCCGAGCCCCGCAAGTCACCCCTCCTTGGATTCCCCTAGGTCTCTAGTTTTCAGAAATGCACAGGTTTGGTAGGTTTCCCTAGGTGCCGGCTGAGCTAGAGGCCAAAATCTACAGGTAGGTACTTCGCAAAAAACACCTATGTTTTCTTCCAAAAATTTGGATGTGTCCACGTTGCGCTTTGGGGCGTTTCCTGTCGCGGGCGCTAGGCCTACCCACACAAGTGAGGTATCACTTTTATTGGGAGACTTGGGGGAATGCTGGGTGGAAGGAAATTTGTGGCTCCTCTCAGATTCCCGAACTTTCTGCCACAGAAATGTGAGGAACATGTGTTTTTTTAGCCAAATTTTGAGGTTTGCAAAGGATTCTGGGTAACAGAACCTGGTCCGAGCCCCGCAAGTCACCCCTCCTTGGATTCCCCTGGGTCTCTAGTTTTCAGAAATGCACAGGTTTGGTAGGTTTCCCTAGGTGCCGGCTGAGCTAGAGTCCAAAATCTACAGGTAGGCACTTCGCAAAAAACACCTCTGTTTTCTTCCAAAAATGTGGATGTGTCCACGTTGCGCTTTGGCGCGTTTCCTGTCGCGGGCGCTAGGCCTACCCACACAAGTGAGGTATCATTTTTATCGGGAGACTTGGGGGAACGCTGGGTGGAAGGAAATTTGTGGCTCCTCTCAGATTCCAGAACTTTCTGCCACAGAAATATGAGGAACATGTGTTTCTTTAGCCAAATTTTGAGGTTTGCAAAGGATTCTGGGTAACAGAACCTGGTCCGAGCCCAGCAAGTCACCCCTCCTTGGATTCCCCTAGGTCTCTAGTTTTCAGAAATGCACAGGTTTGGTAGGTTTCCCTAGGTGCCGGATGAGCTACAGGCCAAAATCTACAGGTAGGTACTTCGCAAAAAACACCTCTGTTTTCTTCCAAAAATTTGGATGTGTCCACGTTGCGCTTTGGGGCGATTCCTGTCGCGGGCGCTAGGCCTACCCACACAAGTGAGGTATCATTTTTATCAGGAGACTTGTTGGAACGCTGAGTGGAAGGAAATTTGTAGCTCCTCTCAGATTCCCGAACTTTCTGCCACAGAAATGTGAGGAACATGTGTTTTTTTAGCCATATTTTGAGGTTTGCAAACGATTTTGGGTAACAGAACCTGGTCCGAGCCCCGCAAGTCAGCCCTCCTTGGATTCCCATAGGTCTCTAGTTGTCAGAAATGCACAGGTTTGGTAGGTTTCCCTAGGTGCCGGCTGAGCTAGAGGCCAAAATCTACAGGTAGGTACTTCGCAAAAAACACCTCTGTTTTCTTCCAAACATTTGGATGTGTCCACGTTGCGCTTTGGGGCGTTTCCTGTCGCGGGCGCTAGGCCTATCCACACAAGTGAGGTATCATTTTTATCGGGAGACTTGGGGGAACGCTGGGTGGAAGGAAATTTGTGGCTCCTCTCAGATTCCCGAACTTTCTGCCACAGAAATGTCAGGAACATGTGTTTTTTTAGCCAAATTTTGAGGTTTGCAAAGGATTCTGGGTAACAGAACCTGGTCCGAGCCCCGCAAGTCACCCCTCCTTGGATTCCCCTAGGTCTCTAGTTTTCAGAACTGCACAGGTTTGGTAGGTTTCCCTAGGTGCCGGCTGAGCTAGAGGCCAAAATCTACAGGTAGGTACTTCGCAAAAAACACCTATGTTTTCTTCCAAAAATTTGGATGTGTCCACGTTGCGCTTTGGGGCGTTTCCTGTCACGGGCGCTAGGCCTACTCACACAAGTGAGGTATCATTTTTATTGGGAGACTTGGGGGAATGCTGGGTGGAAGGAAATTTGTGGCTCCTCTCAGATTCCCGAACTTTCTGCCACAGAAATGTGAGGAACATGTGTTTCTTTAGCCAAATTGTGAGGTTTGCAAAGGATTCTGGGTAACAGAACCTGGTCCTAGCCCAGCAAGTCACCCCTCCTTGGATTCCCCTAGGTCTCTAGTTTTCAGAAATGCACAGGTTTGGTAGGTTTCCCTAGGTGCCGGCTGAGCTAGAGGCCAAAATCTACAGGTAGGTACTTCGCAAAAAACACCTCTGTTTTCTTCCAAAAATTTGGATGTGTCCACGTTGCGCTTTGGGGCGTTTCCTGTCGCGGGCGCTAGGCCTACCCACACAAGTGAGGTATCATTTTTATCAGGAGACTTGGTGGAACGCTGGGTGGAAGGAAATTTGTAGCTCCTCTCAGATTCCCGAACTTTCTGCCACAGAAATGTGAGGAACATGTGTTTTTTCAGCCAAATTTTGTGGTTTGCAAAGGATTCTGGGTAACAGAACCTGGTCCGAGCCCCGCAAGTCACCCCTCCTTGGATTCCCATAGGTCTCTAGTTGTCAGAAATGCACAGGTTTGGTAGGTTTCCCTAGGTGCCGGCTGAGCTAGAGGCCAAAATCTACAGGTAGGTACTTCGCAAAAAACACCTCTGTTTTCTTCCAAACATTTGGATGTGTCCACGTTGCGCTTTGGGGCGTTTCCTGTCGCGGGCGCTAGGCCTATCCACACAAGTGAGGTATCATTTTTATCGGGAGACTTGGGGGAACGCTGGGTGGAAGGAAATTTGTGGCTCCTCTCAGATTCCCGAACTTTCTGCCACAGAAATGTCAGGAACATGTGTTTTTTTAGCCAAATTTTGAGGTTTGCAAAGGATTCTGGGTAACAGAACCTGGTCCGAGCCCCGCAAGTCACCCCTCCTTGGATTCCCCTAGGTCTCTAGTTTTCAGAACTGCACAGGTTTGGTAGGTTTCCCTAGGTGCCGGCTGAGCTAGAGGCCAAAATCTACAGGTAGGTACTTCGCAAAAAACACCTATGTTTTCTTCCAAAAATTTGGATGTGTCCACGTTGCGCTTTGGGGCGTTTCCTGTCACGGGCGCTAGGCCTACTCACACAAGTGAGGTATCATTTTTATTGGGAGACTTGGGGGAATGCTGGGTGGAAGGAAATTTGTGGCTCCTCTCAGATTCCCGAACTTTCTGCCACAGAAATGTGAGGAACATGTGTTTCTTTAGCCAAATTGTGAGGTTTGCAAAGGATTCTGGGTAACAGAACCTGGTCCTAGCCCAGCAAGTCACCCCTCCTTGGATTCCCCTAGGTCTCTAGTTTTCAGAAATGCACAGGTTTGGTAGGTTTCCCTAGGTGCCGGCTGAGCTAGAGGCCAAAATCTACAGGTAGGTACTTCGCAAAAAACACCTCTGTTTTCTTCCAAAAATTTGGATGTGTCCACGTTGCGCTTTGGGGCGTTTCCTGTCGCGGGCGCTAGGCCTACCCACACAAGTGAGGTATCATTTTTATCAGGAGACTTGGTGGAACGCTGGGTGGAAGGAAATTTGTAGCTCCTCTCAGATTCCCGAACTTTCTGCCACAGAAATGTGAGGAACATGTGTTTTTTCAGCCAAATTTTGTGGTTTGCAAAGGATTCTGGGTAACAGAACCTGGTCCGAGCCCCGCAAGTCACCCCTCCTTGGATTCCCCTAGGTCTCTAGTTTTCAGAAATGTACAGGTTTGGTAGGTTTCCCTAGGTGCCGGCTGACCTAGAGGCCAAAATCTACAGGTAGGTACCTCGCAAAAAACACCTCTGTTTTCTTCCAAAAATTTGGATGTGTCCACGTTGCGCTTT
Source organism: Pleurodeles waltl (assembly GCF_031143425.1). Classification (NCBI taxonomy): domain Eukaryota; kingdom Metazoa; phylum Chordata; class Amphibia; order Caudata; family Salamandridae; genus Pleurodeles; species Pleurodeles waltl. The sequence goes on along the minus strand of NW_027149989.1, from coordinate 121,314 downwards.
GGGGCGTTTCCTGTCGCGGGCGCTAGGCCTACCCACACAAGTGAGGTATCACTTTTATTGGGAGACTTGGGGGAATGCTGGGTGGAAGGAAATTTGTGGCTCCTCTCAGATTCCCGAACTTTCTGCCACAGAAATGTGAGGAACATGTGTTTTTTTAGCCAAATTTTGAGGTTTGCAAAGGATTCTGGGTAACAGAACCTGGTCCGAGCCCCGCAAGTCACCCCTCCTTGGATTCCCCTGGGTCTCTAGTTTTCAGAAATGCACAGGTTTGGTAGGTTTCCCTAGGTGCCGGCTGAGCTAGAGTCCAAAATCTACAGGTAGGCACTTCGCAAAAAACACCTCTGTTTTCTTCCAAAAATGTGGATGTGTCCACGTTGCGCTTTGGGGCGTTTCCTGTCGCGGGCGCTAGGCCTACCCACACAAGTGAGGTATCATTTTTATCGGGAGACTTGGGGGAACGCTGGGTGGAAGGAAATTTGTGGCTCCTCTCAGATTCCAGAACTTTCTGCCACAGAAATATGAGGAACATGTGTTTCTTTAGCCAAATTTTGAGGTTTGCAAAGGATTCTGGGTAACAGAACCTGGTCCGAGCCCAGCAAGTCACCCCTCCATGGATTCCCCTAGGTCTCTAGTTTTCAGAAATGCACAGGTTTGGTAGGTTTCCCTAGGTGCCGGCTGAGCTAGAGGCCAAAATCTACAGGTAGGTACTTCGCAAAAAACACCTCTGTTTTCTTCCAAAAATTTGGATGTGTCCACGTTGCGCTTTGGGGCGATTCCTGTCGCGGGCGCTAGGCCTACCCACACAAGTGAGGTATCATTTTTATCAGGAGACTTGTTGGAACGCTGGGTGGAAGGAAATTTGTAGCTCCTCTCAGATTCCCGAACTTTCTGCCACAGAAATGTGAGGAACATGTGTTTTTTTAGCCATATTTTGAGGTTTGCAAACGATTTTGGGTAACAGAACCTGGTCCGAGCCCCGCAAGTCAGCCCTCCTTGGATTCCCCTAGGTCTCTAGTTGTCAGAAATGCACAGGTTTGGTAGGTTTCCCTAGGTGCCGGCTGAGCTAGAGGCCAAAATCTACAGGTAGGTACTTCGCAAAAAACACCTCTGTTTTCTTCCAAACATTTGGATGTGTCCACGTTGCGCTTTGGGGCGTTTCCTGTCGCGGGCGCTAGGCCTATCCACACAAGTGAGGTATCATTTTTATCGGGAGACTTGGGGGAACGCTGGGTGGAAGGAAATTTGTGGCTCCTCTCAGATTCCCGAACTTTCTGCCACAGAAATGTGAGGAACATGTGTTTTTTTAGCCAAATTTTGAGGTTTGCAAAGGATTCTGGGTAACAGAACCTGGTCCGAGCCCCGCAAGTCACCCCTCCTTGGATTCCCCTAGGACTCTAGTTTTCAGAACTGCACAGGTTTGGTAGGTTTCCCTAGGTGCCGGCTGAGCTAGAGGCCAAAATCTACAGGTAGGTACTTCGCAAAAAACACCTATGTTTTCTTCCAAAAATTTGGATGTGCCCACGTTGCGCTTTGGGGCGTTTCCTGTCGCGGGCGCTAGGCCTACTCACACAAGTGAGGTATCATTTTTATTGGGAGACTTGGGGGAATGCTGGGTGGAAGGAAATTTGTGGCTCCTCTCAGATTCCCGAACTTTCTGCCACAGAAATGTGAGGAACATGTGTTTTTTTAGCCAAATTTTGAGGTTTGCAAAGGATTCTGGGTAACAGAACCTGGTCCGAGCCCCGCAAGTCACCCCTCCTTGGATTCCCCTGGGTCTCTAGTTTTCAGAAATGCACAGGTTTGGTAGGTTTCCCTAGGTGCCGGCTGAGCTAGAGTCCAAAATCTACAGGTAGGCACTTCGCAAAAAACACCTCTGTTTTCTTCCAAAAATGTGGATGTGTCCACGTTACGCTTTGGGGCGTTTCCTGTCGCGGGCGCTAGGCCTACCCACACAAGTGAGGTATCATTTTTATCGGGAGACTTGGGGGAACGCTGGGTGGAAGGAAATTTGTGGCTCCTCTCAGATTCCAGAACTTTCTGCCACAGAAATGTGAGGAACATGTGTTTCTTTAGCCAAATTTTGAGGTTTGCAAAGGATTCTGGGTAACAGAACCTGGTCCTAGCCCAGCATGTCAGCCCTCCTTGGATTCCCCTAGGTCTCTAGTTTTCAGAAATGCACAGGTTTGGTAGGTTTCCCTAGGTGCCGGCTGAGCTAGAGGCCAAAATCTACAGGTAGGTACTTCGCAAAAAACACCACTGTTTTCTTCCAAACATTTGGATGTGTCCACATTGTGCTTTGGGGCGTTTCCTGTCGCGGACGCTAGGCCTATCCACACAAGTGAGGTATCATTTTTATCGGGAGACTTGGGGGAACGCTGGGTGGAAGGAAATTTGTGGCTCCTCTCAGATTCCCGAACTTTCTGCCACAGAAATATGAGGAACATGTGTTTTTTTAGCCAAATTTTGAGGTTTGCCAAGGATTCTGGGTAACAGAACCTGGTCCGAGCCCCACAAGTCACCCCTCCTTGGATTCCCCTAGGTCTCTAGTTTTCAGAAATGCACAGGTTTGGTAGGTTTCCCTAGGTGCCGGCTGAGCTAGAGGCCAAAATCTACAGGTAGGTACTTCGCAAAAAACACCTATGTTTTCTTCCAAAAATTTGGATGTGTCCACGTTGCGCTTTGGGGCGTTTCCTGTCGCGGGCGCTAGGCCTACCCACACAAGTGAGGTATCATTTTTATTGGGAGACTTGGGGGAATGCTGGGTGGAAGGAAATTTGTGGCTCCTCTCAGATTCCCGAACTTTCTGCCACAGAAATGTGAGGAACATGTGTTTTTTTAGCCAAATTTTGAGGTTTGCAAAGGATTCTGGGTAACAGAACCTGGTCCGAGCCCCGCAAGTCACCCCTCCTTGGATTCCCCTAGGTCTCTAGTTTTCAGAAATGCACAGGTTTGGTAGGTTTCCCTAGGTGCCGGCTGAGCTAGAGGCCAAAATCTACAGGTAGGTACTTCGCAAAAAACACCTATGTTTTCTTCCAAAAATGTGGATGTGTCCACGTTGCGCTTTGGGGCGTTTCCTGTCGCGGGCGCTAGGCCTACCCACACAAGTGAGGTATCACTTTTATTGGGAGACTTGGGGGAATGCTGGGTGGAAGGAAATTTGTGGCTCCTCTCAGATTCCCGAACTTTCTACCACAGAAATGTGAGGAACATGTGTTTTTTTAGCCAAATTTTGAGGTTTGCAAAGGATTCTGGGTAACAGAACCTGGTCCGAGCCCCGCAAGTCACCCCTCCTTGGATTCCCCTGGGTCTCTAGTTTTCAGAAATGCACAGGTTTGGTATGTTTCCCTAGGTGCCGGCTGAGCTAGAGTCCAAAATCTACAGGTAGGCACTTCGCAAAAAACACCTCTGTTTTCTTCCAAAAATGTGGATGTGTCCACGTTGCGCTTTGGCGCGTTTCCTGTCGCGGGCGCTAGGCCTACCCACACAAGTGAGGTATCATTTTTATCGGGAGACTTGGGGGAACGCTGGGTGGAAGGAAATTTGTGGCTCCTCTCAGATTCCAGAACTTTCTGCCACAGAAATATGAGGAACATGTGTTTCTTTAGCCAAATTTTGAGGTTTGCAAAGGATTCTGGGTAACAGAACCTGGTCCGAGCCCAGCAAGTCACCCCTCCTTGGATTCCCCTAGGTCTCTAGTTTTCAGAAATGCACAGGTTTGGTAGGTTTCCCTAGGTGCCGGCTGAGCTACAGGCCAAAATCTACAGGTAGGTACTTCGCAAAAAACACCTCTGTTTTCTTCCAAAAATTTGGATGTGTCCACGTTGCGCTTTGGGGCGATTCCTGTCGCGGGCGCTAGGCCTACCCACACAAGTGAGGTATCATTTTTATCAGGAGACTTGTTGGAACGCTGAGTGGAAGGAAATTTGTAGCTCCTCTCAGATTCCCGAACTTTCTGCCACAGAAATGTGAGGAACATGTGTTTTTTTAGCCATATTTTGAGGTTTGCAAACGATTTTGGGTAACAGAACCTGGTCCGAGCCCCGCAAGTCAGCCCTCCTTGGATTCCCCTAGGTCTCTAGTTGTCAGAAATGCACAGGTTTGGTAGGTTTCCCTAGGTGCCGGCTGAGCTAGAGGCCAAAATCTACAGGTAGGTACTTCGCAAAAAACACCTCTGTTTTCTTCCAAACATTTGGATGTGTCCACGTTGCTCTTTGGGGCGTTTCCTGTCGCGGGCGCTAGGACTATCCACACAAGTGAGGTATCATTTTTATCGGGAGACTTGGGGGAACGCTGGGTGGAAGGAAATTTGTGGCTCCTCTCAGATTCCCGAACTTTCTGCCACAGAAATGTCAGGAACATGTGTTTTTTTAGCCAAATTTTGAGGTTTGCAAAGGATTCTGGGTAACAGAACCTGGTCCGAGCCCCGCAAGTCACCCCTCCTTGGATTCCCCTAGGTCTCTAGTTTTCAGAACTGCACAGGTTTGGTAGGTTTCCCTAGGTGCCGGCTGAGCTAGAGGCCAAAATCTACAGGTAGGTACTTCGCAAAAAACACCTATGTTTTCTTCCAAAAATTTGGATGTGTCCACGTTGCGCTTTGGGGCGTTTCCTGTCGCGGGCGCTAGGCCTACTCACACAAGTGAGGTATCATTTTTATTGGGAGACTTGGGGGAATGCTGGGTGGAAGGAAATTTGTGGCTCCTCTCAGATTCCCGAACTTTCTGCCACAGAAATGTGAGGAACATGTGTTTCTTTAGCCAAATTGTGAGGTTTGCAAAGGATTCTGGGTAACAGAACCTGGTCCTAGCCCAGCAAGTCACCCCTCCTTGGATTCCCCTAGGTCTCTAGTTTTCAGAAATGCACAGGTTTGGTAGGTTTCCCTAGGTGCCGGCTGAGCTAGAGGCCAAAATCTACAGGTAGGTACTTCGCAAAAAACACCTCTGTTTTCTTCCAAAAATTTGGATGTGTCCACGTTGCGCTTTGGGGCGTTTCCTGTCGCGGGCGCTAGGCCTACCCACACAAGTGAGGTATCATTTTTATCAGGAGACTCGGTGGAACGCTGGGTGGAAGGAAATTTGTAGCTCCTCTCAGATTCCCGAACTTTCTGCCACAGAAATGTGAGGAACATGTGTTTTTTCAGCCAAATTTTGTGGTTTGCAAAGGATTCTGGGTAACAGAACCTGGTCCGAGCCCCGCAAGTCACCCCTCCTTGGATTCCCCTAGGTCTCTAGTTTTCAGAAATGTACAGGTTTGGTAGGTTTCCCTAGGGGCCGGCTGACCTAGAGGCCAAAATCTACAGGTAGGTACCTCGCAAAAAACACCTCTGTTTTCTTCCAAAAATTTGGATGTGTCCACGTTGCGCTTTGGGGCGTTTCCTGTCGCGGGCGCTAGGCCTACCCACACAAGTGAGGTATCATTTTTATCGGGAGACTTGGGGGAACGCTCGGTGGAAGGAAATTTGTGGCTCCTCTCAGATTCCCGAACTTTCTGCCACAGAAATGTGAGGAACATGTGATTTTTTAGCCAAATTTTGAGGTTTGCAAATGATTCTGGGTAACAGAACCTGGTCCGAGCCCCGCAAGTCACCCCTCCTTGGATTCCCCTGGGTCTCTAGTTTTCAGAAATGCACAGGTTTGGTAGGTTTCCCTAGGTGCCGGCTGAGCTAGAGGCCAAAATCTACAGGTAGGTACTTCGCAAAAAACACCTCTGTTTTCTTCCAAACATTTGGATGTGTCCACATTGTGCTTTGGGGCGTTTCCTGTCGCGGGCGCTAAGCCTATCCACACAAGTGAGGTATCATTTTTATCGGGAGACTTGGGGGAACGCTGGGTGGAAGGAAATTTGTGGCTCCTCTCAGATTCCCGAACTTTCTGCCACAGAAATATGAGGAACATGTGTTTTTTTAGCCAAATTTTGAGGTTTGCAAAGGATTCTGGGTAACAGAACCTGGTTCGAGCCCCACAAGTCACCCCTCCTTGGATTCCCCTAGGTCTCTAGTTTTCAGAAATGCACAGGTTTGGTAGGTTTCCCTAGGTGCCGGCTGAGCTAGAGGCCAAAATCTACAGGTAGGTACTTCGCAAAAAACACCTATGTTTTCTTCCAAAAATTTGGATGTGTCCACGTTGCGCTTTGGGGCGTTTCCTGTCGCGGGCGCTAGGCCTACCCACACAAGTGAGGTATCATTTTTATTGGGAGACTTGGTGGAATGCTGGGTGGAAGGAAATTTGTGGCTCCTCTCAGATTCCCGAACTTTCTGCCACAGAAATGTGAGGAACATGTGTTTTTTTAGCCAAATTTTGAGGTTTGCAAAGGATTCTGGGTAACAGAACCTGGTCCGAGCCCCGCAAGTCACCCCTCCTTGGATTCCCCTAGGTCTCTAGTTTTCAGAAATGCACAGGTTTGGTAGGTTTCCCTAGGTGCCGGCTGAGCGAGAGGCCAAAATCTACAGGTAGGTACTTCGCAAAAAACACCTATGTTTTCTTCCAAAAATTTGGATGTGTCCACGTTGCGCTTTGGGGCGTTTCCTGTCGCGGGCGCTAGGCCTACCCACACAAGTGAGGTATCACTTTTATTGGGAGACTTGGGGGAATGCTGGGTGGAAGGAAATTTGTGGCTCCTCTCAGATTCCCGAACTTTCTGCCACAGAAATGTGAGGAACATGTGTTTTTTTAGCCAAATTTTGAGGTTTGCAAAGGATTCTGGGTAACAGAACCTGGTCAGAGCCCCGCAAGTCACCCCTCCTTGGATTCCCCTGGGTCTCTAGTTTTCAGAAATGCACAGGTTTGGTAGGTTTCCCTAGGTGCCGGCTGAGCTAGAGTCCAAAATCTACAGGTAGGCACTTCGCAAAAAACACCTCTGTTTTCTTCCAAAAATGTGGATGTGTCCACGTTGCGCTTTGGCGCGTTTCCTGTCGCGGGCGCTAGGCCTACCCACACAAGTGAGGTATCATTTTTATCGGGAGACTTGGGGGAACGCTGGGTGGAAGGAAATTTGTGGCTCCTCTCAGATTCCAGAACTTTCTGCCACAGAAATATGAGGAACATGTGTTTCTTTAGCCAAATTTTGAGGTTTGCAAAGGATTCTGGGTAACAGAACCTGGTCCGAGCCCAGCAAGTCACCCCTCCTTGGATTCCCCTAGGTCTCTAGTTTTCAGAAATGCACAGGTTTGGTAGGTTTCCCTAGGTGCCGGCTGAGCTACAGGCCAAAATCTACAGGTAGGTACTTCGCAAAAAACACCTCTGTTTTCTTCCAAAAATTTGGATGTGTCCACGTTGCGCTTTGGGGCGATTCCTGTCGCGGGCGCTAGGCCTACCCACACAAGTGAGGTATCATTTTTATCAGGAGACTTGTTGGAACGCTGAGTGGAAGGAAATTTGTAGCTCCTCTCAGATTCCCGAACTTTCTGCCACAGAAATGTGAGGAACATGTGTTTTTTTAGCCATATTTTGAGGTTTGCAAACGATTTTGGGTAACAGAACCTGGTCCGAGCCCCGCAAGTCAGCCCTCCTTGGATTCCCATAGGTCTCTAGTTGTCAGAAATGCACAGGTTTGGTAGGTTTCCCTAGGTGCCGGCTGAGCTAGAGGCCAAAATCTACAGGTAGGTACTTCGCAAAAAACACCTCTGTTTTCTTCCAAAAATTTGGATGTGTCCACGTTGCGCTTTGGGGCGTTTCCTGTCGCGGGCGCTAGGCCTACCCACACAAGTGAGGTATCATTTTTATCAGGAGACTTGGTGGAAGGAAATTTGTAGCTCCTCTCAGATTCCCGAACTTTCTGCCACAGAAATGTGAGGAACATGTGTTTTTTCAGCCAAATTTTGTGGTTTGCAAAGGATTCTGGGTAACAGAACCTGGTCCGAGCCCCGCAAGTCACCCCTCCTTGGATTCCCCTAGGTCTCTAGCTTTCAGAAATGTACAGGTTTGGTAGGTTTCCCTAGGTGCCGGCTGACCTAGAGGCCAAAATCTACAGGTAGGTACCTCGCAAAAAACACCTCTGTTTTCTTCCAAAAATTTGGATGTGTCCACGTTGCGCTTTGGGGCGTTTCCTGTCGCGGGCGCTAGGCCTACCCACACAAGTGAGGTATCATTTTTATCGGGAGACTTGGGGGAACGCTCGGTGGAAGGAAATTTGTGGCTCCTCTCAGATTCCCGAACTTTCTGCCACAGAAATGTGAGGAACATGTGATTTTTTAGCCAAATTTTGAGGTTTGCAAATGATTCTGGGTAACAGAACCTGGTCCGAGCCCCGCAAGTCACCCCTCCTTGGATTCCCCTGGGTCTCTAGTTTTCAGAAATGCACAGGTTTGGTAGGTTTCCCTAGGTGCCGGCTGAGCTAGAGGCCAAAATCTACAGGTAGGCACTTCGCAAAAAACACCTCTGTTTTCTTCCAAAAATTTGGATGTGTCCACGTTGCGCTTTGGGGCGTTTCCTGTCGCGGGCGCTAGGCCTACCCACACAAGTGAGGTATCATTTTTATCGGGAGACTTGGGGGAACGCTGGGTGGAAGGAAATTTGTGGCTCCTCTCAGATTCCCGAACTTTCTGCCACAGAAATGTGAGGAACATGTGTTTTTTTAGCCAAATTTTGAGGTTTGCAAAGGATTCTGGGTAACAGAACCTGGTCCGAGCCCCGCAAGTCACCCCTCCTTGGATTCCCCTGGGTCTCTAGTTTTCAGAAATGCACAGGTTTGGTAGGTTTCCCTAGGTACCGGCTGAGCTAGAGGCCAAAATCTACAGGTAGGCACTTCGCAAAAAACACCTCTGTTTTCTTCCAAAAATTTGGATGTGTCCACGTTGTGCTTTGGGTTGTTTCCTGTCGCGGGCGCTAGGCCTACCCACACAAGTGAGGTATCATTTTTATCAGGAGACTTGGGGGAACGCTGGGTGGAAGGAAATTTGTAGATCCTCTCAGATTCCCAAACTTTCTGCCACAGAAATGTGAGGAACATGTGTTTTTTAAGCCAAATTTTCAGGTTTGCAAAGGATTCTGGGTAACAGAACCTGGTCCGAGCCCCGCAAGTCACCCCTCCTTGGATTCCCCTAGGTCTCTAGTTTTCAGAAATGCACAGGTTTGGTAGGTTTCCCTAGGTGCCGGCTGAGCTAGAAGCCAAAATCTACAGGTAGGTACTTCGCAAAAAACACCTGTTTTCTTCCAAAAATTTGGATGTGTCCACGTTGCGCTTTGGGGCGTTTCCTGACGCGGGCGCTAGGCCTACCCACACAAGTGAGGTATCATTTTTATCGGGAGACTTGGGGGAACGCTGGGTGGAAGGAAATTTGTGGCTCCTCTCAGATTCCCGAACTTTCTGCCACAGAAATGTGAGGAACATGTGTTTTTTTAGCCAAATTTTGAGGTTTGCAAAGGATTCTAGGTAACAGAACCTGGTCCGAGCCCCGCAAGTCACCCATCCTTGGATTCCCCTAGGTCTCTAGTTTTCAGAAATGCACAGGTTTGGTAGGTTTCCCTAGGTGCCGGCTGAGCTAGAGGCCAAGATCTACAGGTAGGTACTCCGCAAAAAACACCTGTTTTCTTCCAAAAATTTGGATGTGTCCACGTTGCGCTTTGGGGCGTTTCCTGTCGCGGGCGCTAGGCCTACCCACACAAGTGAGGTATCATTTTTATCAGGAGACTTGGTGGAACGCTGGGTGGAAGGAAATTTGTAGCTCCTCTCAGATTCCCGAACTTTCTGCCACAGAAATGTGAGGAACATGTGTTTTTTCAGCCAAATTTTGTGGTTTGCAAAGGATTCTGGGTAACAGAACCTGGTCCGAGCCCCGCAAGTCACCCCTCCTTGGATTCCCCTAGGTCTCTAGTTTTCAGAAATGCACAGGTTTGGTAGGTTTCCCTAGGTGCCGGCTGACCTAGAGGCCAAAATCTACAGGTAGGTACTTCGCAAAAAACACCTCTGTTTTCTTCCAAAAATTTGGATGTGTCCAAGTTGCGCTTTGGGGCGTTTCCTGTCGCGGGCGCTAGGCCTACCCACACAAGTGAGGTATCATTTTTATCGGGAGACTTGGGGGAACGCTCGGTGGAAGGAAATTTGTGGCTCCTCTCAGATTCCCGAACTTTCTGCCACAGAAATGTGAGGAACATGTGATTTTTTAGCCAAATTTTGAGGTTTGCAAAGGATTCTGGGTAACAGTACCTGGTCCGAGCCCCGCAAGTCAGCCCTCCTTGGATTCCCATAGGTCTCTAGTTGTCAGAAATGCACAGGTTTGGTAGGTTTCCCTAGGTGCCGGCTGAGCTAGAGGCCAAAATCTACAGGTAGGTACTTCGCAAAAAACACCTCTGTTTTCTTCCAAACATTTGGATGTGTCCACGTTGCGCTTTGGGGCGTTTCCTGTCGCGGGCGCTAGGCCTACTCACACAAGTGAGGTATCATTTTTATTGGGAGACTTGGGGGAATGCTGGGTGGAAGGAAATTTGTGGCTCCTCTCAGATTCCCGAACTTTCTGCCACAGAAATGTGAGGAACATGTGTTTCTTTAGCCAAATTGTGAGGTTTGCAAAGGATTCTGGGTAACAGAACCTGGTCCTAGCCCAGCAAGTCACCCCTCCTTGGATTCCCCTAGGTCTCTAGTTTTCAGAAATGCACAGGTTTGGTAGGTTTCCCTAGGTGCCGGCTGAGCTAGAGGCCAAAATCTACAGGTAGGTACTTCGCAAAAAACACCTCTGTTTTCTTCCAAAAATTTGGATGTGTCCACGTTGCGCTTTGGGGCGTTTCCTGTCGCGGGCGCTAGGCCTACCCACACAAGTGAGGTATCATTTTTATCAGGAGACTTGGTGGAACGCTGGGTGGAAGGAAATTTGTAGCTCCTCTCAGATTCCCGAACTTTCTGCCACAGAAATGTGAGGAACATGTGTTTTTTCAGCCAAATTTTGTGGTTTGCAAAGGATTCTGGGTAACAGAACCTGGTCCGAGCCCCGCAAGTCACCCCTCCTTGGATTCCCCTAGGTCTCTAGTTTTCAGAAATGTACAGGTTTGGTAGGTTTCCCTAGGTGCCGGCTGACCTAGAGGCCAAAATCTACAGGTAGGTACCTCGCAAAAAACACCTCTGTTTTCTTCCAAAAATTTGGATGTGTCCACGTTGCGCTTTGGGGCGTTTCCTGTCGCGGGCGCTAGGCCTACCCACACAAGTGAGGTATCACTTTTATTGGGAGACTTGGGGGAATGCTGGGTGGAAGGAAATTTGTGGCTCCTCTCAGATTCCCGAACTTTCTGCCACAGAAATGTGAGGAACATGTGTTTTTTTAGCCAAATTTTGAGGTTTGCAAAGGATTCTGGGTAACAGAACCTGGTCCGAGCCCCGCAAGTCACCCCTCCTTGGATTCCCCTGGGTCTCTAGTTTTCAGAAATGCACAGGTTTGGTAGGTTTCCCTAGGTGCCGGCTGAGCTAGAGTCCAAAATCTACAGGTAGGCACTTCGCAAAAAACACCTCTGTTTTCTTCCAAAAATGTGGATGTGTCCACGTTGCGCTTTGGGGCGTTTCCTGTCGCGGGCGCTAGGCCTACCCACACAAGTGAGGTATAATTTTTATCGGGAGACTTGGGGGAACGCTGGGTGGAAGGAAATTTGTGGCTCCTCTCAGATTCCAGAACTTTCTGCCACAGAAATATGAGGAACATGTGTTTCTTTAGCCAAATTTTGAGGTTTGCAAAGGATTCTGGGTAACAGAACCTGGTCCGAGCCCAGCAAGTCACCTCTCCATGGATTCCCCTAGGTCTCTAGTTTTCAGAAATGCACAGGTTTGGTAGGTTTCCCTAGGTGCCGGCTGAGCTAGAGGCCAAAATCTACAGGTAGGTACTTCGCAAAAAACACCTCTGTTTTCTTCCAAAAATTTGGATGTGTCCACGTTGCGCTTTGGGGCGATTCCTGTCGCGGGCGCTAGGCCTACCCACACAAGTGAGGTATCATTTTTATCAGGAGACTTGTTGGAACGCTGGGTGGAAGGAAATTTGTAGCTCCTCTCAGATTCCCGAACTTTCTGCCACAGAAATGTGAGGAACATGTGTTTTTTTAGCCATATTTTGAGGTTTGCAAACGATTTTGGGTAACAGAACCTGGTCCGAGCCCCGCAAGTCAGCCCTCCTTGGATTCCCCTAGGTCTCTAGTTGTCAGAAATGCACAGGTTTGGTAGGTTTCCCTAGGTGCCGGCTGAGCTAGAGGCCAAAATCTACAGGTAGGTACTTCGCAAAAAACACCTCTGTTTTCTTCCAAACATTTGGATGTGTCCACGTTGCGCTTTGGGGCGTTTCCTGTCGCGGGCGCTAGGCCTATCCACACAAGTGAGGTATCATTTTTATCGGGAGACTTGGGGGAACGCTGGGTGGAAGGAAATTTGTGTCTCCTCTCAGATTCCCGAACTTTCTGCCACAGAAATGTGAGGAACATCTGTTTTTTTAGCCAAATTTTGAGGTTTGCAAAGGATTCTGGGTAACAGAACCTGGTCCGAGCCCCGCAAGTCACCCCTCCTTGGATTCCCCTAGGACTCTAGTTTTCAGAACTGCACAGGTTTGGTAGGTTTCCCTAGGTGCCGGCTGAGCTAGAGGCCAAAATCTACAGGTAGGTACTTCGCAAAAAACACCTATGTTTTCTTCCAAAAATTTGGATGTGTCCACGTTGCGCTTTGGGGCGTTTCCTGTCGCGGGCGCTAGGCCTACTCACACAAGTGAGGTATCATTTTTATTGGGAGACTTGGGGGAATGCTGGGTGGAAGGAAATTTGTGGCTCCTCTCAGATTCCCGAACTTTCTGCCACAGAAATGTGAGGAACATGTGTTTTTTTAGCCAAATTTTGAGGTTTGCAAAGGATTCTGGGTAACAGAACCTGGTCCGAGCCCCGCAAGTCACCCCTCCTTGGATTCCCCTGGGTCTCTAGTTTTCAGAAATGCACAGGTTTGGTAGGTTTCCCTAGGTGCCGGCTGAGCTAGAGTCCAAAATCTACAGGTAGGCACTTCGCAAAAAACACCTCTGTTTTCTTCCAAAAATGTGGATGAGTCCACGTTGCGCTTTGGGGCGTTTCCTGTCGCGGGCGCTAGGCCTACCCACACAAGTGAGGTATCATTTTTATCGGGAGACTTGGGGGAACGCTGGGTGGAAGGAAATTTGTGGCTCCTCTCAGATTCCAGAACTTTCTGCCACAGAAATGTGAGGAACATGTGTTTCTTTAGCCAAATTTTGAGGTTTGCAAAGGATTCTGGGTAACAGAACCTGGTCCTAGCCCAGCATGTCAGCCCTCCTTGGATTCCCCTAGGTCTCTAGTTTTCAGAAATGCACAGGTTTGGTAGGTTTCCCTAGGTGCCGGCTGAGCTAGAGGCCAAAATCTACAGGTAGGTACTTCGCAAAAAACACCTCTGTTTTCTTCCAAACATTTGGATGTGTCCAGATTGTGCTTTGGGGCGTTTCCTGTCGCGGGCGCTAGGCCTATCCACACAAGTGAGGTATCATTTTTATCGGGAGACTTGGGGGAACGCTGGGTGGAAGGAAATTTGTGGCTCCTCTCAGATTCCCGAACTTTCTGCCACAGAAATATGAGGAACATGTGTTTTTTTAGCCAAATTTTGAGGTTTGCAAAGGATTCTGGGTAACAGAACCTGGTCCGAGCCCCACAAGTCACCCCTCCTTGGATTCCCCTAGGTCTCTAGTTTTCAGAAATGCACAGGTTTGGTAGGTTTCCCTAGGTGCCGGCTGAGCTAGAGGCCAAAATCTACAGGTAGGTACTTCGCAAAAAACACCTATGTTTTCTTCCAAAAATTTGGATGTGTCCACGTTGCGCTTTGGGGCGTTTCCTGTCGCGGGCGCTAGGCCTACCCACACAAGTGAGGTATCATTTTTATTGGGAGACTTGGGGGAATGCTGGGTGGAAGGAAATTTGTGGCTCCTCTCAGATTCCCGAACTTTCTGCCACAGAAATGTGAGGAACATGTGTTTTTTTAGCCAAATTTTGAGGTTTGCAAAGGATTCTGGGTAACAGAACCTGGTCCGAGCCCCGCAAGTCACCCCTCCTTGGATTCCCCTAGGTCTCTAGTTTTCAGAAATGCACAGGTTTGGTAGGTTTCCCTAGGTGCCGGCTGAGCTAGAGGCCAAAATCTACAGGTAGGTACTTCGCAAAAAACACCTATGTTTTCTTCCAAAAATTTGGATGTGTCCACGTTGCGCTTTGGGGCGTTTCCTGTCGCGGGCGCTAGGCCTACCCACACAAGTGAGGTATCACTTTTATTGGGAGACTTGGGGGAATGCTGGGTGGAAGGAAATTTGTGGCTCCTCTCAGATTCCCGAACTTTCTACCACAGAAATGTGAGGAACATGTGTTTTTTTAGCCAAATTTTGAGGTTTGCAAAGGATTCTGGGTAACAGAACCTGGTCCGAGCCCCGCAAGTCACCCCTCCTTGGATTCCCCTGGGTCTCTAGTTTTCAGAAATGCACAGGTTTGGTAGGTTTCCCTAGGTGCCGGCTGAGCTAGAGTCCAAAATCTACAGGTAGGCACTTCGCAAAAAACACCTCTGTTTTCTTCCAAAAATGTGGATGTGTCCACGTTGCGCTTTGGCGCGTTTCCTGTCGCGGGCGCTAGGCCTACCCACACAAGTGAGGTATCATTTTTATCGGGAGACTTGGGGGAACGCTGGGTGGAAGGAAATTTGTGGCTCCTCTCAGATTCCAGAACTTTCTGCCACAGAAATATGAGGAACATGTGTTTCTTTAGCCAAATTTTGAGGTTTGCAAAGGATTCTGGGTAACAGAACCTGGTCCGAGCCCAGCAAGTCACCCCTCCTTGGATTCCCCTAGGTCTCTAGTTTTCAGAAATGCACAGGTTTGGTAGGTTTCCCTTGGTGCCGGCTGAGCTACAGGCCAAAATCTACAGGTAGGTACTTCGCAAAAAACACCTCTGTTTTCTTCCAAAAATTTGGATGTGTCCACGTTGCGCTTTGGGGCGATTCCTGTCGCGGGCGCTAGGCCTACCCACACAAGTGAGGTATCATTTTTATCAGGAGACTTGTTGGAACGCTGAGTGGAAGGAAATTTGTAGCTCCTCTCAGATTCCCGAACTTTCTGCCACAGAAATGTGAGGAACATGTGTTTTTTTAGCCATATTTTGAGGTTTGCAAACGATTTTGGGTAACAGAACCTGGTCCGAGCCCCGCAAGTCAGCCCTCCTTGGATTCCCCTAGGTCTCTAGTTGTCAGAAATGCACAGGTTTGGTAGGTTTCCCTAGGTGCCGGCTGAGCTAGAGGCCAAAATCTACAGGTAGGTACTTCGCAAAAAACACCTCTGTTTTCTTCCAAACATTTGGATGTGTCCACGTTGCTCTTTGGGGCGTTTCCTGTCGCGGGCGCTAGGCCTATCCACACAAGTGAGGTATCATTTTTATCGGGAGACTTGGGGGAACGCTGGGTGGAAGGAAATTTGTGGCTCCTCTCAGATTCCCGAACTTTCTGCCACAGAAATGTCAGGAACATGTGTTTTTTTAGCCAAATTTTGAGGTTTGCAAAGGATTCTGGGTAACAGAACCTGGTCCGAGCCCCGCAAGTCACCCCTCCTTGGATTCCCCTAGGTCTCTAGTTTTCAGAACTGCACAGGTTTGGTAGGTTTCCCTAGGTGCCGGCTGAGCTAGAGGCCAAAATCTACAGGTAGGTACTTCGCAAAAAACACCTATGTTTTCTTCCAAAAATTTGGATGTGTCCACGTTGCGCTTTGGGGCGTTTCCTGTCGCGGGCGCTAGGCCTACTCACACAAGTGAGGTATCATTTTTATTGGGAGACTTGGGGGAATGCTGGGTGGAAGGAAATTTGTGGCTCCTCTCAGATTCCCGAACTTTCTGCCACAGAAATGTGAGGAACATGTGTTTCTTTAGCCAAATTGTGAGGTTTGCAAAGGATTCTGGGTAACAGAACCTGGTCCTAGCCCAGCAAGTCACCCCTCCTTGGATTCCCCTAGGTCTCTAGTTTTCAGAAATGCACAGGTTTGGTAGGTTTCCCTAGGTGCCGGCTGAGCTAGAGGCCAAAATCTACAGGTAGGTACTTCGCAAAAAACACCTCTGTTTTCTTCCAAAAATTTGGATGTGTCCACGTTGCGCTTTGGGGCGTTTCCTGTCGCGGGCGCTAGGCCTACCCACACAAGTGAGGTATCATTTTTATCAGGAGACTTGGTGGAACGCTGGGTGGAAGGAAATTTGTAGCTCCTCTCAGATTCCCGAACTTTCTGCCACACAAATGTGAGGAACATGTGTTTTTTCAGCCAAATTTTGTGGTTTGCAAAGGATTCTGGGTAACAGAACCTGGTCCGAGCCCCGCAAGTCACCCCTCCTTGGATTCCCCTAGGTCTCTAGTTTTCAGAAATGTACAGGTTTGGTAGGTTTCCCTAGGTGCCGGCTGACCTAGAGGCCAAAATCTACAGGTAGGTACCTCGCAAAAAACACCTCTGTTTTCTTCCAAAAATTTGGATGTGTCCACGTTGCGCTTTGGGGCGTTTCCTGTCGCGGGCGCTAGGCCTACCCACACAAGTGAGGTATCATTTTTATCGGGAGACTTGGGGGAACGCTCGGTGGAAGGAAATTTGTGGCTCCTCTCAGATTCCCGAACTTTCTGCCACAGAAATGTGAGGAACATGTGATTTTTTAGCCAAATTTTGAGGTTTGCAAATGATTCTGGGTAACAGAACCTGGTCCGAGCCCCGCAAGTCACCCCTCCTTGGATTCCCCTGGGTCTCTAGTTTTCAGAAATGCACAGGTTTGGTAGGTTTCCCTAGGTGCCGGCTGAGCTAGAGGCCAAAATCTACAGGTAGGCACTTCGCAAAAAACACCTCTGTTTTCTTCCAAAAATTTGGATGTGTCCACGTTGCGCTTTGGGGCGTTTCCTGTTGCGGGCGCTAGGCCTACCCACACAAGTGAGGTATCATTTTTATCGGGAGACTTGGGGGAAAGCTGGGTGGAAGGAAATTTGTGGCTCCTCTCAGATTCCCGAACTTTCTGCCACAGAAATGTGAGGAACATGTGTTTTTTTAGCCAAATTTTGAGGTTTGCAAAGGATTCTGGGTAACAGAACCTGGTCCGAGCCCCGCAAGTCACCCCTCCTTGGATTCCCCTGGGTCTCTAGTTTTCAGAAATGCACAGGTTTGGTAGGTTTCCCTAGGTACCGGCTGAGCTAGAGGCCAAAATCTACAGGTAGGCACTTCGCAAAAAACACCTCTGTTTTCTTCCAAAAATTTGGATGTGTCCACGTTGTGCTTTGGGTTGTTTCCTGTCGCGGGCGCTAGGCCTACCCACACAAGTGAGGTATCATTTTTATCAGGAGACTTGGGGGAACGCTGGGTGGAAGGAAATTTGTAGATCCTCTCAGATTCCCAAACTTTCTGCCACAGAAATGTGAGGAACATGTGTTTTTTAAGCCAAATTTTCAGGTTTGCAAAGGATTCTGGGTAACAGAACCTGGTCCGAGCCCCGCAAGTCACCCCTCCTTGGATTCCCCTAGGTCTCTAGTTTTCAGAAATGCACAGGTTTGGTAGGTTTCCCTAGGTGCCGGCTGAGCTAGAAGCCAAAATCTACAGGTAGGTACTTCGCAAAAAACACCTGTTTTCTTCCAAAAATTTGGATGTGTCCACGTTGCGCTTTGGGGCGTTTCCTGACGCGGGCGCTAGGCCTACCCACACAAGTGAGGTATCATTTTTATCGGGAGACTTGGGGGAACGCTGGGTGGAAGGAAATTTGTGGCTCCTCTCAGATTCCCGAACTTTCTGCCACAGAAATGTGAGGAACATGTGTTTTTTTAGCCAAATTTTGAGGTTTGCAAAGGATTCTAGGTAACAGAACCTGGTCCGAGCCCCGCAAGTCACCCATCCTTGGATTCCCCTAGGTCTCTAGTTTTCAGAAATGCACAGGTTTGGTAGGTTTCCCTAGGTGCCGGCTGAGCTAGAGGCCAAGATCTACAGGTAGGTACTCCGCAAAAAACACCTGTTTTCTTCCAAAAATTTGGATGTGTCCACGTTGCGCTTTGGGGCGTTTCCTGTCGCGGGCGCTAGGCCTACCCACACAAGTGAGGTATCATTTTTATCAGGAGACTTGGTGGAACGCTGGGTGGAAGGAAATTTGTAGCTCCTCTCAGATTCCCGAACTTTCTGCCACAGAAATGTGAGGAACATGTGTTTTTTCAGCCAAATTTTGTGGTTTGCAAAGGATTCTGGGTAACAGAACCTGGTCCGAGCCCCGCAAGTCACCCCTCCTTGGATTCCCCTAGGTCTCTAGTTTTCAGAAATGCACAGGTTTGGTAGGTTTCCCTAGGTGCCGGCTGACCTAGAGGCCAAAATCTACAGGTAGGTACTTCGCAAAAAACACCTCTGTTTTCTTCCAAAAATTTGGATGTGTCCAAGTTGCGCTTTGGGGCGTTTCCTGTCGCGGGCGCTAGGCCTACCCACACAAGTGAGGTATCATTTTTATCGGGAGACTTGGGGGAACGCTCGGTGGAAGGAAATTTGTGGCTCCTCTCAGATTCCCGAACTTTCTGCCACAGAAATGTGAGGAACATGTGATTTTTTAGCCAAATTTTGAGGTTTGCAAATGATTCTGGGTAACAGAACCTGGTCCGAGCCCCGCAAGTCACCCTTCCTTGGATTCCCCTGGGTCTCTAGTTTTCAGAAATGCACAGGTTTGGTAGGTTTCCCTAGGTGCCGGCTGAGCTAGAGGCCAAAATCTACAGGTAGGCACTTCGCAAAAAACACCTCTGTTTTCTTCCAAAAATTTGGATGTGTCCACGTTGCGCTTTGGGGCGTTTCCTGTTGCGGGCGCTAGGCCTACCCACACAAGTGAGGTATCATTTTTATCGGGAGACTTGGGGGAACGCTGGGTGGAAGGAAATTTGTGTCTCCTCTCAGATTCCCGAACTTTCTGCCACAGAAATGTGAGGAACATGTGTTTTTTTAGCCAAATTTTGAGGTTTTCAAAGGATTCTGGGTAACAGTACCTGGTCCGAGCCCCGCAAGTCACCCCTCCTTGGATTCCCCTGGGTCTCTAGTTTTCAGAAATGCACAGGTTTGGTAGGTTTCCCTAGGTACCGGCTGAGCTAGAGGCCAAAATCTACAGGTAGGCACTTCGCAAAAAACACCTCTGTTTTCTTCCAAAAATTTGGATGTGTCCACGTTGTGCTTTGGGGCGTTTCCTGTCGCGGGCGCTAGGCCTACCCACACAAGTGAGGTATCATTTTTATCGGGAGACTTGGGGGAACGCTGGGTGGAAGGAAATTTGTAGATCCTCTCAGATTCCCGAACTTTCTGCCACAGAAATGTGAGGAACATGTGTTTCTTTAGCCAAATTGTGAGGTTTGCAAAGGATTCTGGGTAACAGAACCTGGTCCTAGCCCAGCAAGTCACCCCTCCTTGGATTCCCCTAGGTCTCTAGTTTTCAGAAATGCACAGGTTTGGTAGGTTTCCCTAGGTGCCGGCTGAGCTAGAGGCCAAAATCTACAGGTAGGTACTTCGCAAAAAACACCTCTGTTTTCTTCCAAAAATTTGGATGTGTCCACGTTGCGCTTTGGGGCGTTTCCTGTCGCGGGCGCTAGGCCTACCCACACAAGTGAGGTATCATTTTTATCAGGAGACTTGGTGGAACGCTGGGTGGAAGGAAATTTGTAGCTCCTCTCAGATTCCCGAACTTTCTGCCACAGAAATGTGAGGAACATGTGTTTTTTCAGCCAAATTTTGTGGTTTGCAAAGGATTCTGGGTAACAGAACCTGGTCCGAGCCCCGCAAGTCACCCCTCCTTGGATTCCCCTAGGTCTCTAGTTTTCAGAAATGTACAGGTTTGGTAGGTTTCCCTAGGTGCCGGCTGACCTAGAGGCCAAAATCTACAGGTAGGTACCTCGCAAAAAACACCTCTGTTTTCTTCCAAAAATTTGGATGTGTCCACGTTGCGCTTTGGGGCGTTTCCTGTCGCGGGCGCTAGGCCTACCCACACAAGTGAGGTATCATTTTTATCGGGAGACTTGGGGGAACGCTCGGTGGAAGGAAATTTGTGGCTCCTCTCAGATTCCCGAACTTTCTGCCACAGAAATGTGAGGAACATGTGATTTTTTAGCCAAATTTTGAGGTTTGCAAATGATTCTGGGTAACAGAACCTGGTCCGAGCCCCGCAAGTCACCCCTCCTTGGATTCCCCTGGGTCTCTAGTTTTCAGAAATGCACAGGTTTGGTAGGTTTCCCTAGGTGCCGGCTGAGCTAGAGGCCAAAATCTACAGGTAGGCACTTCGCAAAAAACACCTCTGTTTTCTTCCAAAAATTTGGATGTGTCCACGTTGCGCTTTGGGGCGTTTCCTGTTGCGGGCGCTAGGCCTACCCACACAAGTGAGGTATCATTTTTATCGGGAGACTTGGGGGAAAGCTGGGTGGAAGGAAATTTGTGGCTCCTCTCAGATTCCCGAACTTTCTGCCACAGAAATGTGAGGAACATGTGTTTTTTTAGCCAAATTTTGAGGTTTGCAAAGGATTCTGGGTAACAGAACCTGGTCCGAGCCCCGCAAGTCACCCCTCCTTGGATTCCCCTGGGTCTCTAGTTTTCAGAAATGCACAGGTTTGGTAGGTTTCCCTAGGTACCGGCTGAGCTAGAGGCCAAAATCTACAGGTAGGCACTTCGCAAAAAACACCTCTGTTTTCTTCCAAAAATTTGGATGTGTCCACGTTGTGCTTTGGGTTGTTTCCTGTCGCGGGCGCTAGGCCTACCCACACAAGTGAGGTATCATTTTTATCAGGAGACTTGGGGGAACGCTGGGTGGAAGGAAATTTGTAGATCCTCTCAGATTCCCAAACTTTCTGCCACAGAAATGTGAGGAACATGTGTTTTTTAAGCCAAATTTTCAGGTTTGCAAAGGATTCTGGGTAACAGAACCTGGTCCGAGCCCCGCAAGTCACCCCTCCTTGGATTCCCCTAGGTCTCTAGTTTTCAGAAATGCACAGGTTTGGTAGGTTTCCCTAGGTGCCGGCTGAGCTAGAAGCCAAAATCTACAGGTAGGTACTTCGCAAAAAACACCTGTTTTCTTCCAAAAATTTGGATGTGTCCACGTTGCGCTTTGGGGCGTTTCCTGACGCGGGCGCTAGGCCTACCCACACAAGTGAGGTATCATTTTTATCGGGAGACTTGGGGGAACGCTGGGTGGAAGGAAATTTGTGGCTCCTCTCAGATTCCCGAACTTTCTGCCACAGAAATGTGAGGAACATGTGTTTTTTTAGCCAAATTTTGAGGTTTGCAAAGGATTCTAGGTAACAGAACCTGGTCCGAGCCCCGCAAGTCACCCATCCTTGGATTCCCCTAGGTCTCTA
Organism: Pleurodeles waltl; assembly: GCF_031143425.1. Taxonomy (NCBI): domain Eukaryota; kingdom Metazoa; phylum Chordata; class Amphibia; order Caudata; family Salamandridae; genus Pleurodeles; species Pleurodeles waltl. The sequence goes on along the minus strand of NW_027149989.1, from coordinate 100,023 downwards.
GTTTTCAGAAATGCACAGGTTTGGTAGGTTTCCCTAGGTGCCGGCTGAGCTAGAAGCCAAAATCTACAGGTAGGTACTTCGCAAAAAACACCTGTTTTCTTCCAAAAATTTGGATGTGTCCACGTTGCGCTTTGGGGCGTTTCCTGACGCGGGCGCTAGGCCTACCCACACAAGTGAGGTATAATTTTTATCGGGAGACTTGGGGGAACGCTGGGTGGAAGGAAATTTGTGGCTCCTCTCAGATTCCCGAACTTTCTGCCACAGAAATGTGAGGAACATGTGTTTTTTTAGCCAAATTTTGAGGTTTGCAAAGGATTCTAGGTAACAGAACCTGGTCCGAGCCCCGCAAGTCACCCATCCTTGGATTCCCCTAGGTCTCTAGTTTTCAGAAATGCACAGGTTTGGTAGGTTTCCCTAGGTGCCGGCTGAGCTAGAGGCCAAGATCTACAGGTAGGTACTCCGCAAAAAACACCTGTTTTCTTCCAAAAATTTGGATGTGTCCACGTTGCGCTTTGGGGCGTTTCCTGTCGCGGGCGCTAGGCCTACCCACACAAGTGAGGTATCATTTTTATCAGGAGACTTGGTGGAACGCTGGGTGGAAGGAAATTTGTAGCTCCTCTCAGATTCCCGAACTTTCTGCCACAGAAATGTGAGGAACATGTGTTTTTTCAGCCAAATTTTGTGGTTTGCAAAGGATTCTGGGTAACAGAACCTGGTCCGAGCCCCGCAAGTCACCCCTCCTTGGATTCCCCTAGGTCTCTAGTTTTCAGAAATGCACAGGTTTGGTAGGTTTCCCTAGGTGCCGGCTGACCTAGAGGCCAAAATCTACAGGTAGGTACTTCGCAAAAAACACCTCTGTTTTCTTCCAAAAATTTGGATGTGTCCAAGTTGCGCTTTGGGGCGTTTCCTGTCGCGGGCGCTAGGCCTACCCACACAAGTGAGGTATCATTTTTATCGGGAGACTTGGGGGAACGCTCGGTGGAAGGAAATTTGTGGCTCCTCTCAGATTCCCGAACTTTCTGCCACAGAAATGTGAGGAACATGTGATTTTTTAGCCAAATTTTGAGGTTTGCAAATGATTCTGGGTAACAGAACCTGGTCCGAGCCCCGCAAGTCACCCTTCCTTGGATTCCCATGGGTCTCTAGTTTTCAGAAATGCACAGGTTTGGTAGGTTTCCCTAGGTGCCGGCTGAGCTAGAGGCCAAAATCTACAGGTAGGCACTTCGCAAAAAACACCTCTGTTTTCTTCCAAAAATTTGGATGTGTCCACGTTGCGCTTTGGGGCGTTTCCTGTTGCGGGCGCTAGGCCTACCCACACAAGTGAGGTATCATTTTTATCGGGAGACTTGGGGGAACGCTGGGTGGAAGGAAATTTGTGTCTCCTCTCATATTCCCGAACTTTCTGCCACAGAAATGTGAGGAACATGTGTTTTTTTAGCCAAATTTTGAGGTTTGCAAAGGATTCAGGGTAACAGTACCTGGTCCGAGCCCCGCAAGTCACCCCTCCTTGGATTCCCCTGGGTCTCTAGTTTTCAGAAATGCACAGGTTTGGTAGGTTTCCCTAGGTACCGGCTGAGCTAGAGGCCAAAATCTACAGGTAGGCACTTCGCAAAAAACACCTCTGTTTTCTTCCAAAAATTTGGATGTGTCCACGTTGTGCTTTGGGGCGTTTCCTGTCGCGGGCGCTAGGCCTACCCACACAAGTGAGGTATCATTTTTATCGGGAGACTTGGGGGAACGCTGGGTGGAAGGAAATTTGTAGATCCTCTCAGATTCCCAAACTTTCTGCCACAGAAATGTGAGGAACATGTGTTTTTTAAGCCAAATTTTTAGGTTTGCAAAGGATTCTGGGTAACAGAACCTGGTCCGAGCCCCGCAAGTCACCCCTCCTTGGATTCCCCTAGGTCTCTAGTTTTCAGAAATGCACAGGTTTGGTAGGTTTCCCTAGGTGCCGGCTGAGGTAGAAGCCAAAATCTACAGGTAGGCAATTCGCAAAAAACACCTCTGTTTTCTTCCAAAAATTTGGATGTGTCCACGTTGCGCTTTGGGGCGTTTCCTGACGCGGGCGCTAGGCCTACCCACACAAGTGAGGTATCATTTTTATCGGGAGACTTGGGGGAACGCTGGGTGGAAGGAAATTTGTGGCTCCTCTCAGATTCCCGAACTTTCTGCCACAGAAATATGAGGAACATGTGTTTTTTTAGCCAAATTTTGAGGTTTGCAAAGGATTCTAGGTAACAGAACCTGGTCCGAGCCCCGCAAGTCACCCATCCTTGGATTCCCCTAGGTCTCTAGTTTTCAGAAATGCACAGGTTTGGTAGGTTTCCCTAGGTGCCGGCTGAGCTAGAGGCCAAGATCTACAGGTAGGTACTCCGCAAAAAACACGTGTTTTCTTCCAAAAATTTGGATGTGTCCACGTTGCGCTTTGGGGCGTTTCCTGTCGCGGGCGCTAGGCCTACCCACACAAGTGAGGTATCATTTTTATCAGGAGACTTGGTGGAACGCTGGGTGGAAGGAAATTTGTAGCTCCTCTCAGATTCCCGAACTTTCTGCCACAGAAATGTGAGGAACATGTGTTTTTTCAGCCAAATTTTGTGGTTTGCAAAGGATTCTGGGTAACAGAACCTGGTCCGAGCCCCGCAAGTCACCCCTCCTTGGATTCCCCTAGGTCTCTAGTTTTCAGAAATGCACAGGTTTGGTAGGTTTCCCTAGGTGCCGGCTGACCTAGAGGCCAAAATCTACAGGTAGGTACTTCGCAAAAAACACCTCTGTTTTCTTCCAAAAATTTGGATGTGTCCAAGTTGCGCTTTGGGGCGTTTCCTGTCGCGGGCGCTAGGCCTACCCACACAAGTGAGGTATCATTTTTATCGGGAGACTTGGGGGAACGCTCGGTGGAAGGAAATTTGTGGCTCCTCTCAGATTCCCGAACTTTCTGCCACAGAAATGTGAGGAACATGTGATTTTTTAGCCAAATTTTGAGGTTTGCAAATGATTCTGGGTAACAGAACCTGGTCCGAGCCCCGCAAGTCACCCTTCCTTGGATTCCCCTGGGTCTCTAGTTTTCAGAAATGCACAGGTTTGGTAGGTTTCCCTAGGTGCCGGCTGAGCTAGAGGCCAAAATCTACAGGTAGGCACTTCGCAAAAAACACCTCTGTTTTCTTCCAAAAATTTGGATGTGTCCACGTTGCGCTTTGGGGCGTTTCCTGTTGCGGGCGCTAGGCCTACCCACACAAGTGAGGTATCATTTTTATCGGGAGACTTGGGGGAACGCTGGGTGGAAGGAAATTTGTGTCTCCTCTCAGATTCCCGAACTTTCTGCCACAGAAATGTGAGGAACATGTGTTTTTTTAGCCAAATTTTGAGGTTTGCAAAGGATTCTGGGTAACAGTACCTGGTCCGAGCCCCGCAAGTCACCCCTCCTTGGATTCCCCTGGGTCTCTAGTTTTCAGAAATGCACAGGTTTGGTAGGTTTCCCTAGGTACCGGCTGAGCTAGAGGCCAAAATCTACAGGTAGGCACTTCGCAAAAAACACCTCTGTTTTCTTCCAAAAATTTGGATGTGTCCACGTTGTGCTTTGGGGCGTTTCCTGTCGCGGGCGCTAGGCCTACCCACACAAGTGAGGTATCATTTTTATCGGGAGACTTGGGGGAACGCTGGGTGGAAGGAAATTTGTAGATCCTCTCAGATTCCCGAACTTTCTGCCACAGAAATGTGAGGAACATGTGTTTCTTTAGCCAAATTGTGAGGTTTGCAAAGGATTCTGGGTAACAGAACCTGGTCCTAGCCCAGCAAGTCACCCCTCCTTGGATTCCCCTAGGTCTCTAGTTTTCAGAAATGCACAGGTTTGGTAGGTTTCCCTAGGTGCCGGCTGAGCTAGAGGCCAAAATCTACAGGTAGGTACTTCGCAAAAAACACCTCTGTTTTCTTCCAAAAATTTGGATGTGTCCACGTTGCGCTTTGGGGCGTTTCCTGTCGCGGGCGCTAGGCCTACCCACACAAGTGAGGTATCATTTTTATCAGGAGACTTGGTGGAACGCTGGGTGGAAGGAAATTTGTAGCTCCTCTCAGATTCCCGAACTTTCTGCCACAGAAATGTGAGGAACATGTGTTTTTTCAGCCAAATTTTGTGGTTTGCAAAGGATTCTGGGTAACAGAACCTGGTCCGAGCCCCGCAAGTCACCCCTCCTTGGATTCCCCTAGGTCTCTAGTTTTCAGAAATGTACAGGTTTGGTAGGTTTCCCTAGGTGCCGGCTGACCTAGAGGCCAAAATCTACAGGTAGGTACCTCGCAAAAAACACCTCTGTTTTCTTCCAAAAATTTGGATGTGTCCACGTTGCGCTTTGGGGCGTTTCCTGTCGCGGGCGCTAGGCCTACCCACACAAGTGAGGTATCATTTTTATCGGGAGACTTGGGGGAACGCTCGGTGGAAGGAAATTTGTGGCTCCTCTCAGATTCCCGAACTTTCTGCCACAGAAATGTGAGGAACATGTGATTTTTTAGCCAAATTTTGAGGTTTGCAAATGATTCTGGGTAACAGAACCTGGTCCGAGCCCCGCAAGTCACCCCTCCTTGGATTCCCCTGGGTCTCTACTTTTCAGAAATGCACAGGTTTGGTAGGTTTCCCTAGGTGCCGGCTGAGCTAGAGGCCAAAATCTACAGGTAGGTACTTCGCAAAAAACACCTCTGATTTCTTCCAAACATTTGGATGTGTCCACATTGTGCTTTGGGGCGTTTCCTGTCGCGGGCGCTAGGCCTACCCACACAAGTGAGGTATCATTTTTATCAGGAGACTTGGTGGAACGCTGGGTGGAAGGAAATTTGTAGCTCCTCTCAGATTCCCGAACTTTCTGCCACAGAAATGTGAGGAACATGTGTTTTTTCAGCCAAATTTTGTGGTTTGCAAAGGATTCTGGGTAACAGAACCTGGTCCGAGCCCCGCAAGTCACCCCTCCTTGGATTCCCCTAGGTCTCTAGTTTTCAGAAATGTACAGGTTTGGTAGGTTTCCCTAGGTGCCGGCTGACCTAGAGGCCAAAATCTACAGGTAGGTACCTCGCAAAAAACACCTCTGTTTTCTTCCAAAAATTTGGATGTGTCCACGTTGCGCTTTGGGGCGTTTCCTGTCGCGGGCGCTAGGCCTACCCACACAAGTGAGGTATCATTTTTATCGGGAGACTTGGGGGAACGCTCGGTGGAAGGAAATTTGTGGCTCCTCTCAGATTCCCGAACTTTCTGCCACAGAAATGTGAGGAACATGTGATTTTTTAGCCAAATTTTGAGGTTTGCAAATGATTCTGGGTAACAGAACCTGGTCCGAGCCCCGCAAGTCACCCCTCCTTGGATTCCCCTGGGTCTCTAGTTTTCAGAAATGCACAGGTTTGGTAGGTTTCCCTAGGTGCCGGCTGAGCTAGAGGCCAAAATCTACAGGTAGGCACTTCGCAAAAAACACCTCTGTTTTCTTCCAAAAATTTGGATGTGTCCACGTTGCGCTTTGGGGCGTTTCCTGTTGCGGGCGCTAGGCCTACCCACACAAGTGAGGTATCATTTTTATCGGGAGACTTGGGGGAAAGCTGGGTGGAAGGAAATTTGTGGCTCCTCTCAGATTCCCGAACTTTCTGCCACAGAAATGTGAGGAACATGTGTTTTTTTAGCCAAATTTTGAGGTTTGCAAAGGATTCTGGGTAACAGAACCTGGTCCGAGCCCCGCAAGTCACCCCTCCTTGGATTCCCCTGGGTCTCTAGTTTTCAGAAATGCACAGGTTTGGTAGGTTTCCCTAGGTACCGGCTGAGCTAGAGGCCAAAATCTACAGGTAGGCACTTCGCAAAAAACACCTCTGTTTTCTTCCAAAAATTTGGATGTGTCCACGTTGTGCTTTGGGTTGTTTCCTGTCGCGGGCGCTAGGCCTACCCACACAAGTGAGGTATCATTTTTATCAGGAGACTTGGGGGAACGCTGGGTGGAAGGAAATTTGTAGATCCTCTCAGATTCCCAAACTTTCTGCCACAGAAATGTGAGGAACATGTGTTTTTTAAGCCAAATTTTCAGGTTTGCAAAGGATTCTGGGTAACAGAACCTGGTCCGAGCCCCGCAAGTCACCCCTCCTTGGATTCCCCTAGGTCTCTAGTTTTCAGAAATGCACAGGTTTGGTAGGTTTCCCTAGGTGCCGGCTGAGCTAGAAGCCAAAATCTACAGGTAGGTACTTCGCAAAAAACACCTGTTTTCTTCCAAAAATTTGGATGTGTCCACGTTGCGCTTTGGGGCGTTTCCTGACGCGGGCGCTAGGCCTACCCACACAAGTGAGGTATCATTTTTATCGGGAGACTTGGGGGAACGCTGGGTGGAAGGAAATTTGTGGCTCCTCTCAGATTCCCGAACTTTCTGCCACAGAAATGTGAGGAACATGTGTTTTTTTAGCCAAATTTTGAGGTTTGCAAAGGATTCTAGGTAACAGAACCTGGTCCGAGCCCCGCAAGTCACCCATCCTTGGATTCCCCTAGGTCTCTAGTTTTCAGAAATGCACAGGTTTGGTAGGTTTCCCTAGGTGCCGGCTGAGCTAGAGGCCAAGATCTACAGGTAGGTACTCCGCAAAAAACACCTGTTTTCTTCCAAAAATTTGGATGTGTCCACGTTGCGCTTTGGGGCGTTTCCTGTCGCGGGCGCTAGGCCTACCCACACAAGTGAGGTATCATTTTTATCAGGAGACTTGGTGGAACGCTGGGTGGAAGGAAATTTGTAGCTCCTCTCAGATTCCCGAACTTTCTGCCACAGAAATGTGAGGAACATGTGTTTTTTCAGCCAAATTTTGTGGTTTGCAAAGGATTCTGGGTAACAGAACCTGGTCCGAGCCCCGCAAGTCACCCCTCCTTGGATTCCCCTAGGTCTCTAGTTTTCAGAAATGCACAGGTTTGGTAGGTTTCCCTAGGTGCCGGCTGACCTAGAGGCCAAAATCTACAGGTAGGTACTTCGCAAAAAACACCTCTGTTTTCTTCCAAAAATTTGGATGTGTCCAAGTTGCGCTTTGGGGCGTTTCCTGTCGCGGGCGCTAGGCCTACCCACACAAGTGAGGTATCATTTTTATCGGGAGACTTGGGGGAACGCTCGGTGGAAGGAAATTTGTGGCTCCTCTCAGATTCCCGAACTTTCTGCCACAGAAATGTGAGGAACATGTGATTTTTTAGCCAAATTTTGAGGTTTGCAAATGATTCTGGGTAACAGAACCTGGTCCGAGCCCCGCAAGTCACCCTTCCTTGGATTCCCCTGGGTCTCTAGTTTTCAGAAATGCACAGGTTTGGTAGGTTTCCCTAGGTGCCGGCTGAGCTAGAGGCCAAAATCTACAGGTAGGCACTTCGCAAAAAACACCTCTGTTTTCTTCCAAAAATTTGGATGTGTCCACGTTGCGCTTTGGGGCGTTTCCTGTTGCGGGCGCTAGGCCTACCCACACAAGTGAGGTATCATTTTTATCGGGAGACTTGGGGGAACGCTGGGTGGAAGGAAATTTGTGTCTCCTCTCAGATTCCCGAACTTTCTGCCACAGAAATGTGAGGAACATGTGTTTTTTTAGCCAAATTTTGAGGTTTGCAAAGGATTCAGGGTAACAGTACCTGGTCCGAGCCCCGCAAGTCACCCCTCCTTGGATTCCCCTGGGTCTCTAGTTTTCAGAAATGCACAGGTTTGGTAGGTTTCCCTAGGTACCGGCTGAGCTAGAGGCCAAAATCTACAGGTAGGCACTTCGCAAAAAACACCTCTGTTTTCTTCCAAAAATTTGGATGTGTCCACGTTGTGCTTTGGGGCGTTTCCTGTCGCGGGCGCTAGGCCTACCCACACAAGTGAGGTATCATTTTTATCGGGAGACTTGGGGGAACGCTGGGTGGAAGGAAATTTGTAGATCCTTTCAGATTCCCAAACTTTCTGCCACAGAAATGTGAGGAACATGTGTTTTTTAAGCCAAATTTTTAGGTTTGCAAAGGATTCTGGGTAACAGAACCTGGTCCGAGCCCCGCAAGTCACCCCTCCTTGGATTCCCCTAGGTCTCTAGTTTTCAGAAATGCACAGGTTTGGTAGGTTTCCCTAAGTGCCGGCTGAGGTAGAAGCCAAAATCTACAGGTAGGCAATTCGCAAAAAACACCTCTGTTTTCTTCCAAAAATTTGGATGTGTCCACGTTGCGCTTTGGGGCGTTTCCTGACGCGGGCGCTAGGCCTACCCACACAAGTGAGGTATCATTTTTATCGGGAGACTTGGGGGAACGCTGGGTGGAAGGAAATTTGTGGCTCCTCTCAGATTCCCGAACTTTCTGCCACAGAAATGTGAGGAACATGTGTTTTTTTAGCCAAATTTTGAGGTTTGCAAAGGATTCTAGGTAACAGAACCTGGTCCGAGCCCCGCAAGTCACCCATCCTTGGATTCCCCTAGGTCTCTAGTTTTCAGAAATGCACAGGTTTGGTAGGTTTCCCTAGGTGCCGGCTGAGCTAGAGGCCAAGATCTACAGGTAGGTACTCCGCAAAAAACACGTGTTTTCTTCCAAAAATTTGGATGTGTCCACGTTGCGCTTTGGGGCGTTTCCTGTCGCGGGCGCTAGGCCTACCCACACAAGTGAGGTATCATTTTCATCAGGAGACTTGGTGGAACGCTGGGTGGAAGGAAATTTGTAGCTCCTCTCAGATTCCCGAACTTTCTGCCACAGAAATGTCAGGAACATGTGTTTTTTTAGCCAAATTTTGAGGTTTGCAAAGGATTCTGGGTAACAGAACCTGGTCCGAGCCCCGCAAGTCACCCCTCCTTGGATTCCCCTAGGTCTCTAGTTTTCAGAACTGCACAGGTTTGGTAGGTTTCCCTAGGTGCCGGCTGAGCTAGAGGCCAAAATCTACAGGTAGGTACTTCGCAAAAAACACCTATGTTTTCTTCCAAAAATTTGGATGTGTCCACGTTGCGCTTTGGGGCGTTTCCTGTCGCGGGCGCTAGGCCTACTCACACAAGTGAGGTATCATTTTTATTGGGAGACTTGGGGGAATGCTGGGTGGAAGGAAATTTGTGGCTCCTCTCAGATTCCCGAACTTTCTGCCACAGAAATGTGAGGAACATGTGTTTTTTCAGCCAAATTTTGTGGTTTGCAAAGGATTCTGGGTAACAGAACCTGGTCCGAGCACCGCAAGTCACCCCTCCTTGGATTCCCCTAGGTCTCTAGTTTTCAGAAATGCACAGGTTTGGTAGGTTTCCCTAGGTGCCGGCTGACCTAGAGGCCAAAATCTACAGGTAGGTACTTCGCAAAAAACACCTCTGTTTTCTTCCAAAAATTTGGATGTGTCCACGTTGCGCTTTGGGGCGTTTCCTGTCGCGGGCGCTAGGCCTACCCACACAAGTGAGGTATCATTTTTATCGGGAGACTTGGGGGAACGCTCGGTGGAAGGAAATTTGTGGCTCCTCTCAGATTCCCGAACTTTCTGCCACAGAAATGTGAGGAACATGTGATTTTTTAGCCAAATTTTGAGGTTTGCAAATGATTCTGGGTAACAGAACCTGGTCCGAGCCCCGCAAGTCACCCTTCCTTGGATTCCCCTGGGTCTCTAGTTTTCAGAAATGCACAGGTTTGGTAGGTTTCCCTAGGTGCCGGCTGAGCTAGAGGCCAAAATCTACAGGTAGGCACTTCGCAAAAAACACCTCTATTTTCTTCCAAAAATTTGGATGTGTCCACGTTGCGCTTTGGGGCGTTTCCTGTTGCGGGCGCTATGCCTACCCACACAAGTGAGGTATCATTTTTATCGGGAGACTTGGGGGAACGCTGGGTGGAAGGAAATTTGTGGCTCCTCTCAGATTCCCGAACTTTCTGCCACAGAAATGTGAGGAACATGTGTTTTTTTAGCCAAATTTTGAGGTTTGCAAAGGATTCTGGGTAACAGTACCTGGTCCGAGCCCCGCAAGTCACCCCTCCTTGGATTCCCCTGGGTCTCTAGTTTTCAGAAATGCACAGGTTTGGTAGGTTTCCCTAGGTACCGGCTGAGCTAGAGGCCAAAATCTACAGGTAGGCACTTCGCAAAAAACACCTCTGTTTTCTTCCAAAAATTTGGATGTGTCCACGTTGTGCTTTGGGGCGTTTCCTGTCGCGGGCGCTAGGCCTACCCACACAAGTGAGGTATCATTTTTATCGGGAGACTTGGGGGAACGCTGGGTGGAAGGAAATTTGTAGATCCTCTCAGATTCCCAAACTTTCTGCCACAGAAATGTGAGGAACATGTATTTTTTAAGCCAAATTTTTAGGTTTGCAAAGGATTCTGGGTAACAGAACCTGGTCCGAGCCCCGCAAGTCACCCCTCCTTGGATTCCCCTAGGTCTCTAGTTTTCAGAAATGCACAGGTTTGGTAGGTTTCCCTAGGTGCCGGCTGAGGTAGAAGCCAAAATCTACAGGTAGGCAATTCGCAAAAAACACCTCTGTTTTCTTCCAAAAATTTGGATGTGTCCACGTTGCGCTTTGGGGCGTTTCCTGACACGGGCGCTAGGCCTACCCACACAAGTGAGGTATCATTTTTATCGGGAGACTTGGGGGAACGCTGGGTGGAAGGAAATTTGTGGCTCCTCTCAGATTCCCGAACTTTCTGCCACAGAAATGTGAGGAACATGTGTTTTTTTAGCCAAATTTTGAGGTTTGCAAAGGATTCTAGGTAACAGAACCTGGTCCGAGCCCCGCAAGTCACCCATCCTTGGATTCCCCTAGGTCTCTAGTTTTCAGAAATGCACAGGTTTGGTAGGTTTCCCTAGGTGCCGGCTGAGCTAGAGGCCAAGATCTACAGGTAGGTACTCCGCAAAAAACACGTGCTTTCTTCCAAAAATTTGGATGTGTCCACGTTGCGCTTTGGGGCGTTTCCTGTCGCGGGCGCTAGGCCTACCCACACAAGTGAGGTATCATTTTTATCAGGAGACTTGGTGGAACGCTGGGTGGAAGGAAATTTGTAGCTCCTCTCAGATTCCCGAACTTTCTGCCACAGAAATGTGAGGAACATGTGTTTTTTTAGCCATATTTTGAGGTTTGCAAACGATTTTGGGTAACAGAACCTGGTCCGAGCCCCGCAAGTCAGCCCTCCTTGGATTCCCCTACGTCTCTAGTTTTCAGAAATGCACAGGTTTGGTAGGTTTCCCTAGGTGCCGGCTGAGCTAGAGGCCAAAATCTACAGGTAGGTACTTCGCAAAAAACACCTCTGTTTTCTTCCAAACATTTGGATGTGTCCACGTTGCGCTTTGGGGCGTTTCCTGTCGCGGGCGCTAGGCCTACCCACACAAGTGAGGTATCATTTTTATCGGGAGACTTGGGGGAACGCTGGGTGGAAGGAAATTTGTGGCTCCTCTCAGATTCCCGAACTTTCTGCCACAGAAATGTGAGGAACATGTGTTTTTTTAGCCAAATTTTGAGGTTTGCAAAGGATTCTGGGTAACAGAACCTGGACCGAGCCCCGCAAGTCACCCCTCCTTGGATTCCCCTGGGTCTCTAGTTTTCAGAAATGCACAGGTTTGGTAGGTTTCCCTAGGTGCCGGCTGAGCTAGAGGCCAAAATCTACAGGTAGGTACTTCGCAAAAAACACCTATGTTTTCTTCCAAAAATTTGGATGTGTCCACGTTGCGCTTTGGGGCGTTTCCTATCGCGGGCTCTAGGCCTACCCACACAAGTGAGGTATCATTTTTATTGGGAGACTTGGGGAAATGCTGGGTGGAAGGAAATTTGTGGCTCCTCTCAGATTCCCGAACTTTCTGCCACAGAAATGTGAGGAACATGTGTTTTTTTAGCCAAATTTTGAGGTTTGCAAAGGATTCTGGGTAACAGAACCTGGTCCGAGCCCCGCAAGTCACCCCTCCTTGGATTCCCCTGGGTCTCTAGTTTTCAGAAATGCACAGGTTTGGTAGGTTTCCCTAGGTGCCGGCTGAGCTAGAGTCCAAAATCTACAGGTAGGCACTTCGCAAAAAACACCTCTGTTTTCTTCCAAAAATTTGGATGTGTCCACGTTGCGCTTTGGGGCGTTTCCTGTCGCGGGCGCTAGGCCTACCCACACAAGTGAGGTATCATTTTTATCGGGAGACTTGGGGGAACGCTGGGTGGAAGGAAATTTGTGGCTCCTCTCAGATTCCCGAACTTTCTGCCACAGAAATGTGAGGACCTTGTGTTTTTTTAGCCAAATTTTGAGGTTTGCAAATGATTCTGGGTAACAGAACCTGGTCCGAGCCCCGCAAGTCACCCCTCCTTGGATTCCCCTGGGTCTCTAGTTTTCAGAAATGCACAGGTTTGGTAGGTTTCCCTAGGTGCCGGCTGAGCTAGAGGCCAAAATCTACAGGTAGGCACTTCGCAAAAAACACCTCTGTTTTCTTCCAAAAATTTGGATGTGTCCACGTTGCGCTTTGGGGCGTTTCCTGTTGCGGGCGCTAGGCCTACCCACACAAGTGAGGTATCATTTTTATCGGGAGACTTGGGGGAAAGCTGGGTGGAAGGAAATTTGTGGCTCCTCTCAGATTCCCGAACTTTCTGCCACAGAAATGTGAGGAACATGTGATTTTTTAGCCAAATTTTGAGGTTTGCAAAGGATTCTGGGTAACAGACCCTCGTCCGAGCCCCGCAAGTCACCCCTCCTTGGATTCCCCTGGGCCTCTAGTTTTCAGAAATGCACAGGTTTGGTAGGTTTCCCTAGGTGCCGGCTGAGCTAGAGGCCAAAATCTACAGGTAGGTACTTCGCAAAAAACACCTATGTTTTCTTCCTAAAATTTGGATGTGTCCACGTTGCGCTTTGGGGCGTTTCCTGTCGCGGGCGCTAGGCCTACCCACACAAGTGAGGTATCATTTTTATTGGGAGACTTGGGGGAATGCTGGGTGGAAGGAAATTTGTGGCTCCTCTCAGATTCCCGAACTTTCTGCCACAGAAATGTGAGGAACATGTGTTTTTTTAGCCAAATTTTGAGCTTTGCAAAGGATTCTGGGTAACAGAACCTGGTCCGAGCCCCGCATGTCACCCCTCCTTGGATTCCCCTGGGTCTCTAGTTTTCAGAAATGCACAGGTTTGGTAGGTTTCCCTAGGTGCCGGCTGAGCTAGAGTCCAAAATCTACAGGTAGGCACTTTGCAAAAAACACCTCTGTTTTCTTCCAAAAATTTGGATGTGTCCACGTTGCGCTTTGGGGCGTTTCCTGTCGCGGGCGCTAGGCCTACCCACACAAGTGAGGAATCATTTTTATTGGGAGACTTGGGGGAACGCTGGGTGGAAGGAAATTTGTGGCTCCTCTCAGATTCCAGAACTTTCTGCCACAGAAATGTGAGGAACATGTGTTTCTTTAGCCAAATTTTGAGGTTTGCAAAGGATTCTGGGTAGCAGAACCTGGTCCGAGCCCAGCAAGTCACCCCTCCTTGGATTCCCCTAGGTCTCTAGTTTTCAGAAATGCACAGGTTTGGTAGGTTTCCCTAGGTGCCGGCTGAGCTAGAAGCCAAAATCTACAGGTAGGCAATTCGCAAAAAACACCTCTGTTTTCTTCCAAAAATTTGGATGTGTCCACGTTGCGCTTTGGGGCGTTTCCTGTCGCGGGCGCTAGGCCTACCCACACAAGTGAGGTATCATTTTTATCAGGAGACTTGGTGGAACGCTGGGTGGAAGGAAATTTGTAGCTCCTCTCAGATTCCTGAACTTTCTGCCACAGAAATGTGAGGAACATGTGTTTTTTCAGCCAAATTTTGTGGTGTGCAAAGGATTCTGGGTAACAGAACCTGGTCCGAGCCCCGCAAGTCACCCCTCCTTGGATTCCCCTAGGTCTCTAGTTTTCAGAAATGCACAGGTTTGGTAGGTTTCCCTAGGTGCCGGCTGACCTAGAGGCCAAAATCTACAGGTAGGTACTTCGCAAAAAACACCTCTGTTTTCTTCCAAAAATTTGGATGTGTCCACGTTGCGCTTTGGGGCGTTTCCTGTCGCGGGCGCTAGGCCTACCCACACAAGTGAGGTATCATTTTTATCGAGAGACTTGGGGGAACGCTCGGTGGAAGGAAATTTGTGGCTCCTCTCAGATTCCCGAACTTTCTGCCACAGAAATGTGAGGAACATGTGATTTTTTAGCCAAATTTTGAGGTTTGCAAATGATTCTAGGTAACAGAACCTGGTCCGAGCCCCGCAAGTCACCCCTCCTTGGATTCCCCTGGGTCTCTAGTTTTCAGAAATGCACAGGTTTGGTAGGTTTCCCTAGGTGCTGGCTGAGCTAGAGGCCAAAATCTACAGGTAGGCACTTCGCAAAAAACACCTCTGTTTTCTTCCAAAAATTTGGATGTGTCCACGTTGCGCTTTGGGGCGTTTCCTGACGCGGGCGCTAGGCCTACCCACACAAGTGAGGTATCATTTTTATCGGGAGACTTGGGGGAACGCTGGGTGGAAGGAAATTTGTGGCTCCTCTCAGATTCCCGAACTTTCTGCCACAGAAATGTGAGGAACATGTGTTTTTTTAGCCAAATTTTGAGGTTTGCAAAGGATTCTAGGTAACAGAACCTGGTCCGAGCCCCGCAAGTCACCCATCCTTGGATTCCCCTAGGTCTCTAGTTTTCAGAAATGCACAGGTTTGGTAGGTTTCCCTAGGTGCCGGCTGAGCTAGAGGCCAAGATCTACAGGTAGGTACTCCGCAAAAAACACCTGTTTTCTTCCAAAAATTTGGATGTGTCCACGTTGCGCTTTGGGGCGTTTCCTGTCGCGGGCGCTAGGCCTACCCACACAAGTGAGGTATCATTTTTATCAGGAGATTTGGTGGAACGCTGGGTGGAAGGAAATTTGTAGCTCCTCTCAGATTCCCGAACTTTCTGCCACAGAAATGTGAGGAACATGTGTTTTTTTAGCCATATTTTGAGGTTTGCAAACGATTTTGGGTAACAGAACCCGGTCCGAGCCCCGCAAGTCAGCCCTCCTTGGATTCCCCTAGGTCTCTAGTTTTCAGAAATGCACAGGTTTGGTAGGTTTCCCTAGGTGCCGGCTGAGCTAGAGGCCAAAATCTACAGGTAGGTACTTCGCAAAAAACACCTCTGTTTTCTTCCAAACATTTGGATGTGTCCACGTTGCGCTTTGGGGCGTTTCCTGTCGCGGGCGCTAGGCCTACCCACACAAGTGAGGTATCATTTTTATCGGGAGACTTGGGGGAACGCTGGGTGGAAGGAAATTTGTGGCTCCTCTCAGATTCCCGAGCTTTCTGCCACAGAAATGTGAGGAACATGTGTTTTTTTAGCCAAATTTTGAGGTTTGCAAAGGATTCTGGGTAACAGAACCTGGTCCGAGCCCCGCAAGTCACCCCTCCTTCGATTCCCCTGGGTCTCTAGTTTTCAGAATTGCACAGGTTTGGTAGGTTTCCCTAGGTGCCGGCTGAGCTAGAGGCCAAAATCTACAGGTAGGCACTTCGCAAAAAACACCTCTTTTTTCTTCCAAAAATTTGGATGTGTCCACGTTGTGCTTTGGGCCGTTTCCTGTCGCGGGCGCTAGGCCTACCCACACAAGTGAGGTATCATTTTTATCGGGAGACTTGGGGGAACGCTGGGTGGAAGGAAATTTGTAGATCCTCTCAGATTCCCAAACTTTCTGCCACAGAAATGTGAGGAACATGTGTTTTTTAAGCCAAATTTTTAGGTTTGCAAAGGATTCTGGGTAACAGAACCTGGTCCGAGCCCCGCAAGTCACCCCTCCTTGGATTCCCCTAGGTCTCTAGTTTTCAGAAATGCACAGGTTTGGTAGGTTTCCCTAGGTGCCGGCTGAGCTAGAAGCCAAAATCTACAGGTAGGCAATTTGCAAAAAACACCTCTGTTTTCTTCCAAAAATTTGGATGTGTCCACGTTGCGCTTTGGGGCGTTTCCTGACGCGGGCGCTAGGCCTACCCACACAAGTGAGGTATCATTTTTATCGGGAGACTTGGGGGAACGCTGGGTGGAAGGAAATTTGTGGCTCCTCTCAGATTCCCGAACTTTCTGCCACAGAAATGTGAGGAACATGTGTTTTTTTAGCCAAATTTTGAGGTTTGCAAAGGATTCTAGGTAACAGAACCTGGTCCGAGCCCCGCAAGTCACCCATCCTTGGATTCCCCTAGGTCTCTAGTTTTCAGAAATGCACAGGTTTGGTAGGTTTCCCTAGGTGCCGGCTGAGCTAGAGGCCAAGATCTACAGGTAGGTACTCCGCAAAAAACACCTGTTTTCTTCAAAAAATTTGGATGTGTCCACGTTGCGCTTTGGGGCGTTTCCTGTCGCGGGCGCTAGGCCTACCCACACAAGTGAGGTATCATTTTTATCAGGAGACTTGGTGGAACGCTGGGTGGAAGGAAATTTGTAGCTCCTCTCAGATTCCCGAACTTTCTGCCACAGAAATGTGAGGAACATGTGTTTTTTTAGCCATATTTTGAGGTTTGCAAACGATTTTGGGTAACAGAACCTGGTCCGAGCCCCGCAAGTCAGCCCTCCTTGGATTCCCCTACGTCTCTAGTTTTCAGAAATGCACAGGTTTGGTAGGTTTCCCTAGGTGCCGGCTGAGCTAGAGGCCAAAATCTACAGGTAGGTACTTCGCAAAAAACACCTATGTTTTCTTCCAAAAATTTGGATGTGTCCACGTTGCGCTTTGGGGCGTTTCCTGTCGCGGGCTCTAGGCCTACCCACACAAGTGAGGTATCATTTTTATTGGGAGACTTGGGGGAATGCTGGGTGGAAGGAAATTTGTGGCTCCTCTCAGATTCCCGAACTTTCTGCCACAGAAATGTGAGGAACATGTGTTTTTTTAGCCAAATTTTGAGGTTTGCAAAGGATTCTGGGTAACAGAACCTGGTCCGAGCCCCGCAAGTCACCCCTCCTTGGATTCCCCTGGGTCTCTAGTTTTCAGAAATGCACAGGTTTGGTAGGTTTCCCTAGGTGCCGGCTGAGCTAGAGTCCAAAATCTACAGGTAGGTACTTCGCAAAAAACACCTCTGTTTTCTTCCAAAAATTTGGATGTGTACTCGTTGCGCTTTGGGGCTTTTCCTGTCGCGGGCGCTAGGCCTACCCACACAAGTGAGGTATAATTTTTATCGGGAGACTTGGGGGAACGCTGGGTGGAAGGAAATTTGTGGCTCCTCTCAGATTCCAGAACTTTCTGCAACAGAAATGTGAGGAACATGTGTTTCTTTAGCCAAATTTTGAGGTTTGCAAAGGATTCTGGGTAACAGAACCTGGTCCGAGCCCAGCAAGTCACCCCTCCTTGGATTCCCCTAGGTCTCTAGTTTTCAGAAATGCACAGGTTTGGTAGGTTTCCCTAGGTGCCGGCTGAGCTAGAGGCCAAAATCTACAGGTAGGTACTTCGCAAAAAACACCTCTGTTTTCTTCCAAAAATTTGGATGTGTCCACGTTGCGCTTTGGGGCGTTTCCTGTCGCGGGCGCTAGGCCTACCCACACAAGTGAGGTATCATTTTTATCGGGAGACTTGGGGGAACGCTGGGTGGAAGGAAATTTGTGGCTCCTCTCAGATTCCCGAACTTTCTGCCACAGAAATGTGAGGACCTTGTGTTTTTTTAGCCAAATTTTGAGGTTTGCAAATGATTCTGGGTAACAGAACCTGGTCCGAGCCCCGCAAGTCACCCCTCCTTGGATTCCCCTGGGTCTCTAGTTTTCAGAAATGCACAGGTTTGGTAGGTTTCCCTAGGTGCCGGCTGAGCTAGAGGCCAAAATCTACAGGTAGGCACTTCGCAAAAAACACCTCTGTTTTCTTCCAAAAATTTGGATGTGCCCACGTTGCGCTTTGGGGCGTTTCCTGTTGCGGGCGCTAGGCCTACCCACACAAGTGAGGTATCATTTTTATCGGGAGACTTGGGGGAAAGCTGGGTGGAAGGAAATTTGTGGCTCCTCTCAGATTCCCGAACTTTCTGCCACAGAAATGTGAGGAACATGTGTTTTTTTAGCCAAATTTTGAGGTTTGCAAAGGATTCTGGGTAACAGACCCTCGTCCGAGCCCCGCAAGTCACCCCTCCTTGGATTCCCCTGGGTCTCTAGTTTTCAGAAATGCACAGGTTTGGTAGGTTTCCCTAGGTGCCGGCTGAGCTAGAGGCCAAAATCTACAGGTAGGTACTTCGCAAAAAACAGCTATGTTTTCTTCCAAAAATTTGGATGTGTCCACGTTGCGCTTTGGGGCGTTTCCTGTCGCGGGCGCTAGGCCTACCCACACAAGTGAGGTATCATTTTTATTGGGAGACTTGGGGGAATGCTGGGTGGAAGGAAATTTGTGGCTCCTCTCAGATTCCCGAACTTTCTGCCACAGAAATGTGAGGAACATGTGTTTTTTTAGCCAAATTTTGAGGTTTGCAAAGGATTCTGGGTAACAGAACCTGGTCCGAGCCCCGCAAGTCACCCCTCCTTGGATTCCCCTGGGTCTCTAGTTTTCAGAAATGCACAGGTTTGGTAGGTTTCCCTAGGTGCCGGCTGAGCTAGAGTCCAAAATCTACATGTAGGCACTTTGCAAAAAACACCTCTGTTTTCTTCCAAAAATTTGGATGTGTCCACGTTGCGCTTTGGGGCGTTTCCTGTCGCGGGCGCTGGGCCTACCCACACAAGTGAGGTATCATTTTTATTGGGAGACTTGGGGGAACGCTGGGTGGAAGGAAATTTGTGGCTCCTCTCAGATTCCAGAACTTTCTGCCACAGAAATGTGAGGAACATGTGTTTCATTAGCCAAATTTTGAGGTTTGCAAAGGATTCTGGGTAACAGAACCTGGTCCGAGCCCAGCAAGTCACCCCTCCTTGGATTCCCCTAGGTCTCTAGTGTTCAGAAATGCACAGGTTTGGTAGGTTTCCCTAGGTGCCGGCTGAGCTAGAAGCCAAAATCTACAGGTAGGCAATTCGCAAAAAACACCTCTGTTTTCTTCCAAAAATTTGGATGTGTCCACGTTGTGCTTTGGGGCGTTTCCTGACGCGGGCGCTAGGCCTACCCACACAAGTGAGGTATAATTTTTATTGGGAGACTTGGGGGAATGCTGGGTGGAAGGAAATTTGTGGCTCCTCTCAGATTCCCGAACTTTATGCCACAGAAATGTGAGGAACATGTGTTTTTTTAGCCATATTTTGAGGTTTACAAAGGATTCTGGGTAACAGAACCTGGTCCGAGCCCCGCAAGTCACCCCTCCTTGGATTCCCCTGGGTCTCTAGTTTTCAGAAATGCACAGGTTTGGTAGGTTTCCCTAGGTGCCGGCTGAGCTAGAGTCCAAAATCTATAGGTAGGCACTTCGCAAAAAACACCTCTGTTTTCTTCCAAAAATTTGGATGTGTCCACGTTGCGCTTTGGGGCGTTTCCTGTCGCGGGCGCTAGGCCTACCCACACAAGTGAGGTATCATTTTTATCGGGAGACTTGGGGGAACGCTGGGTGGAAGGAAATTTGTGGCTCCTCTCAGATTCCAGAACTTTCTGCCACAGAAATGTGAGGAACATGTGTTTCTTTAGCCAAATTTTGAGGTTTGCAAAGGATTCTGGGTAACAGAACCTGGTCCGAGCCCAGCAAGTCACCCCTCCTTGGATTCCCCTAGGTCTCTAGTTTTCAGAAATGCACAGGTTTGGTAGGTTTCCCTAGGTGCCGGCTGAGCTAGAGGCCAAAATCTACAGGTAGGTACTTTGCAAAAAACACCTCTGTTTTCTTCCAAAAATTTGGATGTGTCCACGTTGCGCTTTGGGGCGTTTCCTGTCACGGGCGCTAGGCCTACCCACACAAGTGAGGTATCATTTTTATCGGGAGACTTGGGGGAACGCTGGGTGGAAGGAAATTTGTGGCTCCTCTCAGATTCCCGAACTTTCTGCCACAGAAATGTGAGAACCTTGTGTTTTTTTAGCCAAATTTTGAGGTTTGCAAATGATTCTGGGTAACAGAACCTGGTCCGAGCCCCACAAGTCACCCCTCCTTCGATTCCCCTGGGTCTCTAGTTTTCAGAAATGTACAGGTTTGGTAGGTTTCCCTAGGTGCCGGCTGAGCTAGAGGCCAAAATCTACAGGTAGGCACTTCGCAAAAAACACCTCTGTTTTCTTCCAAAAATTTGGATGTGTCCACGTTGCGCTTTGGGGCGTTTCCTGTCGCGGGCGCTAGGCCTACCCACACAAGTGAGGTATCATTTTTATTGGGAGACTTGGGGGAATGCTGGGTGGAAGGAAATTTGTGGCTCCTCTCAGATTCCCGAACTTTCTGCCACAGAAATGTGAGGAACATGTGTTTTTTTAGCCAAATTTTGAGGTTTGCAAAGGATTCTGGGTAACAGACCCTCGTCCGAGCCCCGCAAGTCACCCCTCCTTGGATTCCCCTGGGTCTCTAGTTTTCAGAAATGCACAGGTTTGGTAGGTTTCCCTAGGTGCCAGCTGAGCTAGAGGCCAAAATCTACAGGTAGGTACTTCGCAAAAAACACCTCTGTTTTCTTCCAAAAATTTGGATGTGTCCACGTTGCGCTTTGGGGCGTTTCCTGTCGCGGGCGCTAGGCCTACCCACACAAGTGAGGTATCATTTTTATTGGGAGACTTGGGGGAATGCTGGGTGGAAGGAAATTTGTGGCTCCTCTCAGATTCCCGAACTTTCTGCCACAGAAATGTGAGGAACATGTGTTTTTTTAGCCAAATTTTGAGGTTTGCAAAGGATTCTGGGTAACAGAACCTGGTCTGAGCCCCGCAAGTCACCCCTCCTTGGATTCCCCTGGGTCTCTAGTTTTCAGAAATGCACAGGTTTGGTAGGTTTCCCTAGGTGCCGGCTGAGCTAGAGTCCAAAATCTACAGGTAGGCACTTTGCAAAAAACACCTCTGTTTTCTTCCAAAAATTTGGATGTGTCCACGTTGCGCTTTGGGGCGTTTCCTGTCGCGGGCGCTAGGCCTACCCACACAAGTGAGGTATCATTTTTATTGGGAGACTTGGGGGAACGCTGGGTGGAAGGATATTTGTGGCTCCTCTCAGATTCCAGAACTTTCTGCCACAGAAATGTGAGGAACATGTGTTTCTTTAGCCAAATTTTGAGGTTTGCAAAGGATTCTGGGTAACAGAACCTGGTCCGAGCCCAGCAAGTCACCCCTCCTTGGATTCCCCTAGGTCTCTAGTTTTCAGAAATGCACAGGTTTGGTAGGTTTCCCTAGGTGTCGGCTGAGCTAGAGGCCAAAATCTACAGGTAGGTACTTCGCAAAAAACACCTCTGTTTTCTTCCAAAAATTTGGATGTGTCCATGTTGCGCTTTGGGGCGTTTCCTGTCGCGGGCGCTAGGCCTACCCACACAAGTGAGGTATCATTTTTATCGGGAGACTTGGGGGAACGCTGGGTGGAAGGAAATTTGTGGCTCCTCTCAGATTCCAGAACTTTCTGCCACAGAAATGTGAGGAACATGTGTTTTTTTAGCCAAATTTTGAGGTTTGCAAATGATTCTGGGTAACAGAACCTGGTCCGAGCCCCGCAAGTCACCCCTCCTTGGATTCCCCTGGGTCTCTAGTTTTCAGAAATGCACAGGTTTGGTAGGTTTCCCTAGGTGCCGGCTGAGCTAGAGGCCAAAATCTACAGGTAGGCACTTCGCAAAAAACACCTCTGTTTTCTTCCAAAAATTTGGATGTGTCCACGTTGCGCTTTGGGGCGTTTCCTGTTGCGGGCGCTAGGCCTACCCACACAAGTGAGGTATCATTTTTATCGGGAGACTTGGGGGAAAGCTGGGTGGAAGGAAATTTGTGGCTCCTCTCAGATTCCCGAACTTTCTGCCACAGAAATGTGAGGAACATGTGTTTTTTTAGCCAAATTTTGAGGTTTGCAAAGAATTCTGGGTAACAGAACCTGGTTCGAGCCCCGCAAGTCACCCCTCCTTGGATTCCCCTGGGTCTCTAGTTTTCAGAAATGCACAGGTTTGGTAGGTTTCCCTAGGTGCCGGCTGAGCTAGAAGCCAAAATCTACAGGTAGGCAATTCGCAAAAAACACCTCTGTTTTCTTCCAAAAATTTCGATGTGTCCACGTTGCGCTTTGGGGCGTTTCCTGACGCGGGCGCTAGGCCTACCCACACAAGTGAGGTATAATTTTTATTGGGAGACTTGGGGGAATGCTGGGTGGAAGGAAATTTGTGGCTCCTCTCAGATTCCCGAACTTTCTGCCACAGAAATGTGAGGAACATGTGTTTTTTTAGCCATATTTTGAGGTTTGCAAAGGATTCTGGGTAACAGAACCTGGTCCGAGCCCCGCAAGTCACCCCTCCTTGGATTCCCCTGGGTCTCTAGTTTTCAGAAATGCACAGGTTTGGTAGGTTTCCCTAGGTGCCGGCTGAGCTAGAGTCCAAAATCTATAGGTAGGCACTTCGCAAAAAACACCTCTGTTTTCTTCCAAAAATTTGGATGTGTCCACGTTGCGCTTTGGGGCGTTTCCTGTCGCGGGCGCTAGGCCTACCCACACAAGTGAGGTATCATTTTTATCGGGAGACTTGGGGGAACGCTGGGTGGAAGGAAATTTGTGGCTCCTCTCAGATTCCAGAACTTTCTGCCACAGAAATGTGAGGAACATGTGTTTCTTTAGCCAAATTTTGAGGTTTGCAAAGAATTCTGGGTAACAGAACCTGGTCCGAGCCCAGCAAGTCACCACTCCTTGGATTCCCCTAGGTCTCTAGTTTTCAGAAATGCACAGGTTTGGTAGGTTTCCCTAGGTGCTGGCTGAGCTAGAGGCCAAAATCTACAGGTAGGTACTTTGCAAAAAACACCTCTGTTTTCTTCCAAAAATTTGGATGTGTCCACGTTGCGCTTTGGGGCGTTTCCTGACGCGGGCGCTAGGCCTACCCACACAAGTGAGGTATCATTTTTATCGGGAGACTTGGGGGAACGCTGGGTGGAAGGAAATTTGTGGCTCCTCTCAGATTCCCGAACTTTCTGCCACAGAAATGTGAGGAACATGTGTTTTTTTAGCCAAATTTTGAGGTTTGCAAAGGATTCTAGGTAACAGAACCTGGTCCGAGCCCCGCAAGTCACCCATCCTTGGATTCCCCTAGGTCTCTAGTTTTCAGAAATGCACAGGTTTGGTAGGTTTCCCTAGGTGCCGGCTGAGCTAGAGGCCAAGATCTACAGGTAGGTACTCCGCAAAAAACACCTGTTTTCTTCAAAAAATTTGGATGTGTCCACGTTGCGCTTTGGGGCGTTTCCTGTCGCGGGCGCTAGGCCTACCCACACAAGTGAGGTATCATTTTTATCAGGAGACTTGGTGGAACGCTGGGTGGAAGGAAATTTGTAGCTCCTCTCAGATTCCCGAACTTTCTGCCACAGAAATGTGAGGAACATGTGTTTTTTTAGCCATATTTTGAGGTTTGCAAACGATTTTGGGTAACAGAACCTGGTCCGAGCCCCGCAAGTCAGCCCTCCTTGGATTCCCCTACGTCTCTAGTTTTCAGAAATGCACAGGTTTGGTAGGTTTCCCTAGGTGCCGGCTGAGCTAGAGGCCAAAATCTACAGGTAGGTACTTCGCAAAAAACACCTATGTTTTCTTCCAAAAATTTGGATGTGTCCACGTTGCGCTTTGGGGCGTTTCCTGTCGCGGGCTCTAGGCCTACCCACACAAGTGAGGTATCATTTTTATTGGGAGACTTGGGGGAATGCTGGGTGGAAGGAAATTTGTGGCTCCTCTCAGATTCCCGAACTTTCTGCCACAGAAATGTGAGGAACATGTGTTTTTTTAGCCAAATTTTGAGGTTTGCAAAGGATTCTGGGTAACAGAACCTGGTCCGAGCCCCGCAAGTCACCCCTCCTTGGATTCCCCTGGGTCTCTAGTTTTCAGAAATGCACAGGTTTGGTAGGTTTCCCTAGGTGCCGGCTGAGCTAGAGTCCAAAATCTACAGGTAGGTACTTCGCAAAAAACACCTCTGTTTTCTTCCAAAAATTTGGATGTGTACTCGTTGCGCTTTGGGGCTTTTCCTGTCGCGGGCGCTAGGCCTACCCACACAAGTGAGGTATAATTTTTATCGGGAGACTTGGGGGAACGCTGGGTGGAAGGAAATTTGTGGCTCCTCTCAGATTCCAGAACTTTCTGCAACAGAAATGTGAGGAACATGTGTTTCTTTAGCCAAATTTTGAGGTTTGCAAAGGATTCTGGGTAACAGAACCTGGTCCGAGCCCAGCAAGTCACCCCTCCTTGGATTCCCCTAGGTCTCTAGTTTTCAGAAATGCACAGGTTTGGTAGGTTTCCCTAGGTGCCGGCTGAGCTAGAGGCCAAAATCTACAGGTAGGTACTTCGCAAAAAACACCTCTGTTTTCTTCCAAAAATTTGGATGTGTCCACGTTGCGCTTTGGGGCGTTTCCTGTCGCGGGCGCTAGGCCTACCCACACAAGTGAGGTATCATTTTTATCGGGAGACTTGGGGGAACGCTGGGTGGAAGGAAATTTGTGGCTCCTCTCAGATTCCCGAACTTTCTGCCACAGAAATGTGAGGACCTTGTGTTTTTTTAGCCAAATTTTGAGGTTTGCAAATGATTCTGGGTAACAGAACCTGGTCCGAGCCCCGCAAGTCACCCCTCCTTGGATTCCCCTGGGTCTCTAGTTTTCAGAAATGCACAGGTTTGGTAGGTTTCCCTAGGTGCCGGCTGAGCTAGAGGCCAAAATCTACAGGTAGGCACTTCGCAAAAAACACCTCTGTTTTCTTCCAAAAATTTGGATGTGCCCACGTTGCGCTTTGGGGCGTTTCCTGTTGCGGGCGCTAGGCCTACCCACACAAGTGAGGTATCATTTTTATCGGGAGACTTGGGGGAAAGCTGGGTGGAAGGAAATTTGTGGCTCCTCTCAGATTCCCGAACTTTCTGCCACAGAAATGTGAGGAACATGTGTTTTTTTAGCCAAATTTTGAGGTTTGCAAAGGATTCTGGGTAACAGACCCTCGTCCGAGCCCCGCAAGTCACCCCTCCTTGGATTCCCCTGGGTCTCTAGTTTTCAGAAATGCACAGGTTTGGTAGGTTTCCCTAGGTGCCGGCTGAGCTAGAGGCCAAAATCTACAGGTAGGTACTTCGCAAAAAACAGCTATGTTTTCTTCCAAAAATTTGGATGTGTCCACGTTGCGCTTTGGGGCGTTTCCTGTCGCGGGCGCTAGGCCTACCCACACAAGTGAGGTATCATTTTTATTGGGAGACTTGGGGGAATGCTGGGTGGAAGGAAATTTGTGGCTCCTCTCAGATTCCCGAACTTTCTGCCACAGAAATGTGAGGAACATGTGTTTTTTTAGCCAAATTTTGAGGTTTGCAAAGGATTCTGGGTAACAGAACCTGGTCCGAGCCCCGCAAGTCACCCCTCCTTGGATTCCCCTGGGTCTCTAGTTTTCAGAAATGCACAGGTTTGGTAGGTTTCCCTAGGTGCCGGCTGAGCTAGAGTCCAAAATCTACATGTAGGCACTTTGCAAAAAACACCTCTGTTTTCTTCCAAAAATTTGGATGTGTCCACGTTGCGCTTTGGGGCGTTTCCTGTCGCGGGCGCTAGGCCTACCCACACAAGTGAGGTATCATTTTTATTGGGAGACTTGGGGGAACGCTGGGTGGAAGGAAATTTGTGGCTCCTCTCAGATTCCAGAACTTTCTGCCACAGAAATGTGAGGAACATGTGTTTCATTAGCCAAATTTTGAGGTTTGCAAAGGATTCTGGGTAACAGAACCTGGTCCGAGCCCAGCAAGTCACCCCTCCTTGGATTCCCCTAGGTCTCTAGTGTTCAGAAATGCACAGGTTTGGTAGGTTTCCCTAGGTGCCGGCTGAGCTAGAAGCCAAAATCTACAGGTAGGCAATTCGCAAAAAACACCTCTGTTTTCTTCCAAAAATTTGGATGTGTCCACGTTGTGCTTTGGGGCGTTTCCTGACGCGGGCGCTAGGCCTACCCACACAAGTGAGGTATAATTTTTATTGGGAGACTTGGGGGAATGCTGGGTGGAAGGAAATTTGTGGCTCCTCTCAGATTCCCGAACTTTCTGCCACAGAAATGTGAGGAACATGTGTTTTTTTAGCCATATTTTGAGGTTTGCAAAGGATTCTGGGTAACAGAACCTGGTCCGAGCCCCGCAAGTCACCCCTCCTTGGATTCCCCTGGGTCTCTAGTTTTCAGAAATGCACAGGTTTGGTAGGTTTCCCTAGGTGCCGGCTGAGCTAGAGTCCAAAATCTATAGGTAGGCACTTCGCAAAAAACACCTCTGTTTTCTTCCAAAAATTTGGATGTGTCCACGTTGCGCTTTGGGGCGTTTCCTGTCGCGGGCGCTAGGCCTACCCACACAAGTGAGGTATCATTTTTATCGGGAGACTTGGGGGAACGCTGGGTGGAAGGAAATTTGTGGCTCCTCTCAGATTCCAGAACTTTCTGCCACAGAAATGTGAGGAACATGTGTTTCTTTAGTCAAATTTTGAGGTTTGCAAAGGATTCTGGGTAACAGAACCTGGTCCGAGCCCAGCAAGTCACCCCTCCTTGGATTCCCCTAGGTCTCTAGTTTTCAGAAATGCACAGGTTTGGTAGGTTTCCCTAGGTGCCGGCTGAGCTAGAGGCCAAAATCTACAGGTAGGTACTTTGCAAAAAACACCTCTGTTTTCTTCCAAAAATTTGGATGTGTCCACGTTGCGCTTTGGGGCGTTTCCTGTCACGGGCGCTAGGCCTACCCACACAAGTGAGGTATCATTTTTATCGGGAGACCTGGGGGAACGCTGGGTGGAA
Source organism: Pleurodeles waltl (assembly GCF_031143425.1). Taxonomy (NCBI): domain Eukaryota; kingdom Metazoa; phylum Chordata; class Amphibia; order Caudata; family Salamandridae; genus Pleurodeles; species Pleurodeles waltl. The sequence continues at coordinate 73,394 of NW_027149989.1, read as the reverse complement.
GGAAATTTGTGGCTCCTCTCAGATTCCCGAACTTTCTGCCACAGAAATGTGAGAACCTTGTGTTTTTTTAGCCAAATTTTGAGGTTTGCAAATGATTCTGGGTAACAGAACCTGGTCCGAGCCCCGCAAGTCACCCCTCCTTCGATTCCCCTGGGTCTCTAGTTTTCAGAAATGTACAGGTTTGGTAGGTTTCCCTAGGTGCCGGCTGAGCTAGAGGCCAAAATCTACAGGTAGGCACTTCGCAAAAAACACCTCTGTTTTCTTCCAAAAATTTGGATGTGTCCACGTTGCGCTTTGGGGCGTTTCCTGTCGCGGGCGCTAGGCCTACCCACACAAGTGAGGTATCATTTTTATTGGGAGACTTGGGGGAATGCTGGGTGGAAGGAAATTTGTGGCTCCTCTCAGATTCCCGAACTTTCTGCCACAGAAATGTGAGGAACATGTGTTTTTTTAGCCAAATTTTGAGGTTTGCAAAGGATTCTGGGTAACAGACCCTCGTCCGAGCCCCGCAAGTCACCCCTCCTTGGATTCCCCTGGGTCTCTAGTTTTCAGAAATGCACAGGTTTGGTAGGTTTCCCTAGGTGCCAGCTGAGCTAGAGGCCAAAATCTACAGGTAGGTACTTCGCAAAAAACACCTCTGTTTTCTTCCAAAAATTTGGATGTGTCCACGTTGCGCTTTGGGGCGTTTCCTGTCGCGGGCGCTAGGCCTACCCACACAAGTGAGGTATCATTTTTATTGGGAGACTTGGGGGAATGCTGGGTGGAAGGAAATTTGTGGCTCCTCTCAGATTCCCGAACTTTCTGCCACAGAAATGTGAGGAACATGTGTTTTTTTAGCCAAATTTTGAGGTTTGCAAAGGATTCTGGGTAACAGAACCTGGTCCGAGCCCCGCAAGTCACCCCTCCTTGGATTCCCCTGGGTCTCTAGTTTTCAGAAATGCACAGGTTTGGTAGGTTTCCCTAGGTGCCGGCTGAGCTAGAGTCCAAAATCTACAGGTAGGCACTTTGCAAAAAACACCTCTGTTTTCTTCCAAAAATTTGGATGTGTCCACGTTGCGCTTTGGGGCGTTTCCTGTCGCGGGCGCTAGGCCTACCCACACAAGTGAGGTATCATTTTTATTGGGAGACTTGGGGGAACGCTGGGTGGAAGGATATTTGTGGCTCCTCTCAGATTCCAGAACTTTCTGCCACAGAAATGTGAGGAACATGTGTTTCTTTAGCCAAATTTTGAGGTTTGCAAAGGATTCTGGGTAACAGAACCTGGTCCGAGCCCAGCAAGTCACCCCTCCTTGGATTCCCCTAGGTCTCTAGTTTTCAGAAATGCACAGGTTTGGTAGGTTTCCCTAGGTGTCGGCTGAGCTAGAGGCCAAAATCTACAGGTAGGTACTTCGCAAAAAACACCTCTGTTTTCTTCCAAAAATTTGGATGTGTCCATGTTGCGCTTTGGGGCGTTTCCTGTCGCGGGCGCTAGGCCTACCCACACAAGTGAGGTATCATTTTTATCGGGAGACTTGGGGGAACGCTGGGTGGAAGGAAATTTGTGGCTCCTCTCAGATTCCAGAACTTTCTGCCACAGAAATGTGAGGAACATGTGTTTTTTTAGCCAAATTTTGAGGTTTGCAAATGATTCTGGGTAACAGAACCTGGTCCGAGCCCCGCAAGTCACCCCTCCTTGGATTCCCCTGGGTCTCTAGTTTTCAGAAATGCACAGGTTTGGTAGGTTTCCCTAGGTGCCGGCTGAGCTAGAGGCCAAAATCTACAGGTAGGCACTTCGCAAAAAACACCTCTGTTTTCTTCCAAAAATTTGGATGTGTCCACGTTGCGCTTTGGGGCGTTTCCTGTTGCGGGCGCTAGGCCTACCCACACAAGTGAGGTATCATTTTTATCGGGAGACTTGGGGGAAAGCTGGGTGGAAGGAAATTTGTGGCTCCTCTCAGATTCCCGAACTTTCTGCCACAGAAATGTGAGGAACATGTGTTTTTTTAGCCAAATTTTGAGGTTTGCAAAGAATTCTGGGTAACAGAACCTGGTTCGAGCCCCGCAAGTCACCCCTCCTTGGATTCTCCTGGGTCTCTAGTTTTCAGAAATGCACAGGTTTGGTAGGTTTCCCTAGGTGCCGGCTGAGCTAGAAGCCAAAATCTACAGGTAGGCAATTCGCAAAAAACACCTCTGTTTTCTTCCAAAAATTTCGATGTGTCCACGTTGCGCTTTGGGGCGTTTCCTGACGCGGGCGCTAGGCCTACCCACACAAGTGAGGTATAATTTTTATTGGGAGACTTGGGGGAATGCTGGGTGGAAGGAAATTTGTGGCTCCTCTCAGATTCCCGAACTTTCTGCCACAGAAATGTGAGGAACATGTGTTTTTTTAGCCATATTTTGAGGTTTGCAAAGGATTCTGGGTAACAGAACCTGGTCCGAGCCCCGCAAGTCACCCCTCCTTGGATTCCCCTGGGTCTCTAGTTTTCAGAAATGCACAGGTTTGGTAGGTTTCCCTAGGTGCCGGCTGAGCTAGAGTCCAAAATCTATAGGTAGGCACTTTGCAAAAAACACCTCTGTTTTCTTCCAAAAATTTGGATGTGTCCACGTTGCGCTTTGGGGCGTTTCCTGTCGCGGGCGCTAGGCCTACCCACACAAGTGAGGTATCATTTTTATCGGGAGACTTGGGGGAACGCTGGGTGGAAGGAAATTTGTGGCTCCTCTCAGATTCCAGAACTTTCTGCCACAGAAATGTGAGGAACATGTGTTTCTTTAGCCAAATTTTGAGGTTTGCAAAGAATTCTGGGTAACAGAACCTGGTCCGAGCCCAGCAAGTCACCACTCCTTGGATTCCCCTAGGTCTCTAGTTTTCAGAAATGCACAGGTTTGGTAGGTTTCCCTAGGTGCCGGCTGAGCTAGAGGCCAAAATCTACAGGTAGGTACTTTGCAAAAAACACCTCTGTTTTCTTCCAAAAATTTGGATGTGTCCACGTTGCGCTTTGGGGCGTTTCCTGTTGCGGGCGCTAGGCCTACCCACACAAGTGAGGTATCATTTTTATCGGGAGACTTGGGGGAAAGCTGGGTGGAAGGAAATTTGTGGCTCCTCTCAGATTCCCGAACTTTCTGCCACAGAAATGTGAGGAACATGTGTTTTTTTAGCCAAATTTTGAGGTTTGCAAAGAATTCTGGGTAACAGAACCTGGTTCGAGCCCCGCAAGTCACCCCTCCTTGGACTCCCCTGGGTCTCTAGTTTTCAGAAATGCACAGGTTTGGTAGGTTTCCCTAGGTGCCGGCTGAGCTAGAAGCCAAAATCTACAGGTAGGCAATTCGCAAAAAACACCTCTGTTTTCTTCCAAAAATTTCGATGTGTCCACGTTGCGCTTTGGGGCATTTCCTGACGCGGGCGCTAGGCCTACCCACACAAGTGAGGTATAATTTTTATTGGGAGACTTGGGGGAATGCTGGGTGGAAGGAAATTTGTGGCTCCTCTCAGATTCCCGAACTTTCTGCCACAGAAATGTGAGGAACATGTGTTTTTTTAGCCATATTTTGAGGTTTGCAAAGGATTCTGGGTAACAGAACCTGGTCCGAGCCCCGCAAGTCACCCCTCCTTGGATTCCCCTGGGTCTCTAGTTTTCAGAAATGCACAGGTTTGGTAGGTTTCCCTAGGTGCCGGCTGAGCTAGAGTCCAAAATCTATAGGTAGGCACTTCGCAAAAAACACCTCTGTTTTTTTCCAAAAATTTGGATGTGTCCACGTTGCGCTTTGGGGCGTTTCCTGTCGCGGGCGCTAGGCCTACCCACACAAGTGAGGTATCATTTTTATCGGGAGACTTGGGGGAACGCTGGGTGGAAGGAAATTTGTGGCTCCTCTCAGATTCCAGAACTTTCTGCCACAGAAATGTGAGGAACATGTGTTTCTTTAGCCAAATTTTGAGGTTTGCAAAGAATTCTGGGTAACAGAACCTGGTCCGAGCCCAGCAAGTCACCCCTCCTTGGATTCCCCTAGGTCTCTAGTTTTCAGAAATGCACAGGTTTGGTAGGTTTCCCTAGGTGCCGGCTGAGCTAGAGGCCAAAATCTACAGGTAGGTACTTTGCAAAAAACACCTCTGTTTTCTTCCAAAAATTTGGATGTGTCCACGTTGCGCTTTGGGGCGTTTCCTGTCACGGGCGCTAGGCCTACCCACACAAGTGAGGTATCATTTTTATCGGGAGACTTGGGGGAACGCTGGGTGGAAGGAAATTTGTGGCTCCTCTCAGATTCCCGAACTTTCTGCCACAGAAATGTGAGAACCTTGTGTTTTTTTAGCCAAATTTTGAGGTTTGCAAATGATTCTGGGTAACAGAACCTGGTCCGAGCCCCGCAAGTCACCCCTCCTTCGATTCCCCTGGGTCTCTAGTTTTCAGAAATGTACAGGTTTGGTAGGTTTCCCTAGGTGCCGGCTGAGCTAGAGGCCAAAATCTACAGGTAGGCACTTCGCAAAAAACTCCTCTGTTTTCTTCCAAAAATTTGGATGTGTCCACGTTGCGCTTTGGGGCGTTTCCTGTCGCGGGCGCTAGGCCTACCCACACAAGTGAGGTATCATTTTTATTGGGAGACTTGGGGGAATGCTGGGTGGAAGGAAATTTGTGGCTCCTCTCAGATTCCCGAACTTTCTGCCACAGAAATGTGAGGAACATGTGTTTTTTTAGCCAAATTTTGAGGTTTGCAAAGGATTCTGGGTAACAGACCCTCGTCCGAGCCCCGCAAGTCACCCCTCCTTGGATTCCCCTGGGTCTCTAGTTTTCAGAAATGCACAGGTTTGGTAGGTTTCCCTAGGTGCCAGCTGAGCTAGAGGCCAAAGTCTACAGGTAGGTACTTCGCAAGAAACACCTCTGTTTTCTTCCAAAAATTTGGATGTGTCCACGTTGCGCTTTGGGGCGTTTCCTGTCGCGGGCGCTAGGCCTACCCACACAAGTGAGGTATCATTTTTATTGGGAGACTTGGGGGAATGCTGGGTGGAAGGAAATTTGTGGCTCCTCTCAGATTCCCGAACTTTCTGCCACAGAAATGTGAGGAACATGTGTTTTTTTAGCCAAATTTTGAGGTTTGCAAAGGATTCTGGGTAACAGAACCTGGTCCGAGCCCCGCAAGTCACCCCTCCTTGGATTCCCCTGGGTCTCTAGTTTTCAGAAATGCACAGGTTTGGTAGGTTTCCCTAGGTGCCGGCTGAGCTAGAGTCCAAAATCTACAGGTAGGCACTTTGCAAAAAACACCTCTGTTTTCTTCCAAAAATTTGGATGTGTCCACGTTGCGCTTTGGGGCGTTTCCTGTCGCGGGCGCTAGGCCTACCCACACAAGTGAGGTATCATTTTTATTGGGAGACTTGGGGGAACGCTGGGTGGAAGGATATTTGTGGCTCCTCTCAGATTCCAGAACTTTCTGCCACAGAAATGTGAGGAACATGTGTTTCTTTAGCCAAATTTTGAGGTTTGCAAAGGATTCTGGGTAACAGAACCTGGTCCGAGCCCAGCAAGTCACCCCTCCTTGGATTCCCCTAGGTCTCTAGTTTTCAGAAATGCACAGGTTTGGTAGGTTTCCCTAGGTGTCGGCTGAGCTAGAGGCCAAAATCTACAGGTAGGTACTTCGCAAAAAACACCTCTGTTTTCTTCCAAAAATTTGGATGTGTCCATGTTGCGCTTTGGGGCGTTTCCTGTCGCGGGCGCTAGGCCGACCCACACAAGTGAGGTATCATTTTTATCGGGAGACTTGGGGGAACGCTGGGTGGAAGGAAATTTGTGGCTCCTCTCAGATTCCAGAACTTTCTGCCACAGAAATGTGAGGAACATGTGTTTTTTTAGCCAAATTTTGAGGTTTGCAAATGATTCTGGGTAACAGAACCTGGTCCGAGCCCCGCAAGTCACCCCTCCTTGGATTCCCCTGGGTCTCTAGTTTTCAGAAATGCACAGGTTTGGTAGGTTTCCCTAGGTGCCGGCTGAGCTAGAGGCCAAAATCTACAGGTAGGCACTTCGCAAAAAACACCTCTGTTTTCTTCCAAAAATTTGGATGTGTCCACGTTGCGCTTTGGGGCGTTTCCTGTTGCGGGCGCTAGGCCTACCCACACAAGTGAGGTATCATTTTTATCGGGAGACTTGGGGGAAAGCTGGGTGGAAGGAAATTTGTGGCTCCTCTCAGATTCCCGAACTTTCTGCCACAGAAATGTGAGGAACATGTGTTTTTTTAGCCAAATTTTGAGGTTTGCAAAGAATTCTGGGTAACAGAACCTGGTTCGAGCCCCGCAAGTCACCCCTCCTTGGATTCCCCTGGGTCTCTAGTTTTCAGAAATGCACAGGTTTGGTAGGTTTCCCTAGGTGCCGGCTGAGCTACAGTCCAAAATCTACAGGTAGGCACTTCGCAAAAAACACCTCTGTTTTCTTCCAAAAATTTGGATGTGTCCACGTTGTGCTTTGGGGCGTTTCCTGTCGCGGGCGCTAGGCCTACCCACACAAGTGAGGTATCATTTTTATCGGGAGACTTGGGGGAACGCTGGGTGGAAGGAAATTTGTGGCTCCTCTCAGATTCCCGAACTTTCTGCCACAGAAATGTGAGGACCTTGTGTTTTTTTAGCCAAATTTTGAGGTTTGCAAATGATTCTGGGTAACAGAACCTGGTCCGAGCCCCGCAAGTCACCCCTCCTTGGATTCCCCTGGGTCTCTAGTTTTCAGAAATGCACAGGTTTGGTAGGTTTCCCTAGGTGCCGGCTGAGCTAGAGGCCAAAATCTACAGGTAGGCACTTCGCAAAAAACACCTCTGTTTTCTTCCAAAAATTTGGATGTGCCCACGTTGCGCTTTGGGGCGTTTCCTGTTGCGGGCGCTAGGCCTACCCACACAAGTGAGGTATCATTTTTATTGGGAGACTTGGGGGAATGCTGGGTGGAAGGAAATTTGTGGCTCCTCTCAGATTCCCGAACTTTCTGCCACAGAAATGTGAGGAACATGTGTTTTTTTAGCCAAATTTTGAGGTTTGCAAAGGATTCTGGGTAACAGAACCTGGTCCGAGCCCCGCAAGTCACCCCTCCTTGGATTCCCCTGGGTCTCTAGTTTTCAGAAATGCACAGGTTTGGTAGGTTTCCCTAGGTGCCGGCTGAGCTAGAGTCCAAAATCTACAGGTAGGTACTTCGCAAAAAACACCTCTGTTTTCTTCCAAAAATTTGGATGTGTACTCGTTGCGCTTTGGGGCTTTTCCTGTCGCGGGCGCTAGGCCTACCCACACAAGTGAGGTATCATTTTTATTGGGAGACTTGGGGGAATGCTGGGTGGAAGGAAATTTGTGGCTCCTCTCAGATTCCCGAACTTTCTGCCACAGAAATGTGAGGAACATGTGTTTTTTTAGCCAAATTTTGAGGTTTGCAAAGGATTCTGGGTAACAGACCCTCGTCCGAGCCCCGCAAGTCACCCCTCCTTGGATTCCCCTGGGTCTCTAGTTTTCAGAAATGCACAGGTTTGGTAGGTTTCCCTAGGTGCCAGCTGAGCTAGAGGCCAAAGTCTACAGGTAGGTACTTCGCAAGAAACACCTCTGTTTTCTTCCAAAAATTTGGATGTGTCCACGTTGCGCTTTGGGGCATTTCCTGTCGCGGGCGCTAGGCCTACCCACACAAGTGAGGTATCATTTTTATTGGGAGACTTGGGGGAATGCTGGGTGGAAGGAAATTTGTGGCTCCTCTCAGATTCCCGAACTTTCTGCCACAGAAATGTGAGGAACATGTGTTTTTTTAGCCAAATTTTGAGGTTTGCAAAGGATTCTGGGTAACAGAACCTGGTCCGAGCCCCGCAAGTCACCCCTCCTTGGATTCCCCTGGGTCTCTAGTTTTCAGAAATGCACAGGTTTGGTAGGTTTCCCTAGGTGCCGGCTGAGCTAGAGTCCAAAATCTACAGGTAGGCACTTTGCAAAAAACACCTCTGTTTTCTTCCAAAAATTTGGATGTGTCCACGTTGCGCTTTGGGGCGTTTCCTGTCGCGGGCGCTAGGCCTACCCACACAAGTGAGGTATCATTTTTATTGGGAGACTTGGGGGAACGCTGGGTGGAAGGATATTTGTGGCTCCTCTCAGATTCCAGAACTTTCTGCCACAGAAATGTGAGGAACATGTGTTTCTTTAGCCAAATTTTGAGGTTTGCAAAGGATTCTGGGTAACAGAACCTGGTCCGAGCCCAGCAAGTCACCCCTCCTTGGATTCCCCTAGGTCTCTAGTTTTCAGAAATGCACAGGTTTGGTAGGTTTCCCTAGGTGTCGGCTGAGCTAGAGGCCAAAATCTACAGGTAGGTACTTCGCAAAAAACACCTCTGTTTTCTTCCAAAAATTTGGATGTGTCCATGTTGCGCTTTGGGGCGTTTCCTGTCGCGGGCGCTAGGCCGACCCACACAAGTGAGGTATCATTTTTATCGGGAGACTTGGGGGAACGCTGGGTGGAAGGAAATTTGTGGCTCCTCTCAGATTCCAGAACTTTCTGCCACAGAAATGTGAGGAACATGTGTTTTTTTAGCCAAATTTTGAGGTTTGCAAATGATTCTGGGTAACAGAACCTGGTCCGAGCCCCGCAAGTCACCCCTCCTTGGATTCCCCTGGGTCTCTAGTTTTCAGAAATGCACAGGTTTGGTAGGTTTCCCTAGGTGCCGGCTGAGCTAGAGTCCAAAATCTACAGGTAGGTACTTCGCAAAAAACACCTCTGTTTTCTTCCAAAAATTTGGATGTGTACTCGTTGCGCTTTGGGGCTTTTCCTGTCGCGGGCGCTAGGCCTACCCACACAAGTGAGGTATCATTTTTATTGGGAGACTTGGGGGAATGCTGGGTGGAAGGAAATTTGTGGCTCCTCTCAGATTCCCGAACTTTCTGCCACAGAAATGTGAGGAACATGTGTTTTTTTAGCCAAATTTTGAGGTTTGCAAAGGATTCTGGGTAACAGACCCTCGTCCGAGCCCCGCAAGTCACCCCTCCTTGGATTCCCCTGGGTCTCTAGTTTTCAGAAATGCACAGGTTTGGTAGGTTTCCCTAGGTGCCAGCTGAGCTAGAGGCCAAAGTCTACAGGTAGGTACTTCGCAAGAAACACCTCTGTTTTCTTCCAAAAATTTGGATGTGTCCACGTTGCGCTTTGGGGCATTTCCTGTCGCGGGCGCTAGGCCTACCCACACAAGTGAGGTATCATTTTTATTGGGAGACTTGGGGGAATGCTGGGTGGAAGGAAATTTGTGGCTCCTCTCAGATTCCCGAACTTTCTGCCACAGAAATGTGAGGAACATGTGTTTTTTTAGCCAAATTTTGAGGTTTGCAAAGGATTCTGGGTAACAGAACCTGGTCCGAGCCCCGCAAGTCACCCCTCCTTGGATTCCCCTGGGTCTCTAGTTTTCAGAAATGCACAGGTTTGGTAGGTTTCCCTAGGTGCCGGCTGAGCTAGAGTCCAAAATCTACAGGTAGGCACTTTGCAAAAAACACCTCTGTTTTCTTCCAAAAATTTGGATGTGTCCACGTTGCGCTTTGGGGCGTTTCCTGTCGCGGGCGCTAGGCCTACCCACACAAGTGAGGTATCATTTTTATTGGGAGACTTGGGGGAACGCTGGGTGGAAGGATATTTGTGGCTCCTCTCAGATTCCAGAACTTTCTGCCACAGAAATGTGAGGAACATGTGTTTCTTTAGCCAAATTTTGAGGTTTGCAAAGGATTCTGGGTAACAGAACCTGGTCCGAGCCCAGCAAGTCACCCCTCCTTGGATTCCCCTAGGTCTCTAGTTTTCAGAAATGCACAGGTTTGGTAGGTTTCCCTAGGTGTCGGCTGAGCTAGAGGCCAAAATCTACAGGTAGGTACTTCGCAAAAAACACCTCTGTTTTCTTCCAAAAATTTGGATGTGTCCATGTTGCGCTTTGGGGCGTTTCCTGTCGCGGGCGCTAGGCCGACCCACACAAGTGAGGTATCATTTTTATCGGGAGACTTGGGGGAACGCTGGGTGGAAGGAAATTTGTGGCTCCTCTCAGATTCCAGAACTTTCTGCCACAGAAATGTGAGGAACATGTGTTTTTTTAGCCAAATTTTGAGGTTTGCAAATGATTCTGGGTAACAGAACCTGGTCCGAGCCCCGCAAGTCACCCCTCCTTGGATTCCCCTGGGTCTCTAGTTTTCAGAAATGCACAGGTTTGGTAGGTTTCCCTAGGTGCCGGCTGAGCTAGAGGCCAAAATCTACAGGTAGGCACTTCGCAAAAAACACCTCTGTTTTCTTCCAAAAATTTGGATGTGTCCACGTTGCGCTTTGGGGCGTTTCCTGTTGCGGGCGCTAGGCCTACCCACACAAGTGAGGTATCATTTTTATCGGGAGACTTGGGGGAAAGCTGGGTGGAAGGAAATTTGTGGCTCCTCTCAGATTCCCGAACTTTCTGCCACAGAAATGTGAGGAACATGTGTTTTTTTAGCCAAATTTTGAGGTTTGCAAAGAATTCTGGGTAACAGAACCTGGTTCGAGCCCCGCAAGTCACCCCTCCTTGGATTCCCCTGGGTCTCTAGTTTTCAGAAATGCACAGGTTTGGTAGGTTTCCCTAGGTGCCGGCTGAGCTACAGTCCAAAATCTACAGGTAGGCACTTCGCAAAAAACACCTCTGTTTTCTTCCAAAAATTTGGATGTGTCCACGTTGTGCTTTGGGGCGTTTCCTGTCGCGGGCGCTAGGCCTACCCACACAAGTGAGGTATCATTTTTATCGGGAGACTTGGGGGAACGCTGGGTGGAAGGAAATTTGTGGCTCCTCTCAGATTCCCGAACTTTCTGCCACAGAAATGTGAGGACCTTGTGTTTTTTTAGCCAAATTTTGAGGTTTGCAAATGATTCTGGGTAACAGAACCTGGTCCGAGCCCCGCAAGTCACCCCTCCTTGGATTCCCCTGGGTCTCTAGTTTTCAGAAATGCACAGGTTTGGTAGGTTTCCCTAGGTGCCGGCTGAGCTAGAGGCCAAAATCTACAGGTAGGCACTTCGCAAAAAACACCTCTGTTTTCTTCCAAAAATTTGGATGTGCCCACGTTGCGCTTTGGGGCGTTTCCTGTTGCGGGCGCTAGGCCTACCCACACAAGTGAGGTATCATTTTTATTGGGAGACTTGGGGGAATGCTGGGTGGAAGGAAATTTGTGGCTCCTCTCAGATTCCCGAACTTTCTGCCACAGAAATGTGAGGAACATGTGTTTTTTTAGCCAAATTTTGAGGTTTGCAAAGGATTCTGGGTAACAGAACCTGGTCCGAGCCCCGCAAGTCACCCCTCCTTGGATTCCCCTGGGTCTCTAGTTTTCAGAAATGCACAGGTTTGGTAGGTTTCCCTAGGTGCCGGCTGAGCTAGAGTCCAAAATCTACAGGTAGGTACTTCGCAAAAAACACCTCTGTTTTCTTCCAAAAATTTGGATGTGTACTCGTTGCGCTTTGGGGCTTTTCCTGTCGCGGGCGCTAGGCCTACCCACACAAGTGAGGTATAATTTTTATCGGGAGACTTGGGGGAACGCTGGGTGGAAGGAAATTTGTGGCTCCTCTCAGATTCCAGAACTTTCTGCAACAGAAATGTGAGGAACATGTGTTTCTTTAGCCAAATTTTGAGGTTTGCAAAGGATTCTGGGTAACAGAACCTGGTCCGAGCCCAGCAAGTCACCCCTCCTTGGATTCCCCTAGGTCTCTAGTTTTCAGAAATGCACAGGTTTGGTAGGTTTCCCTAGGTGCCGGCTGAGCTAGAGGCCAAAATCTACAGGTAGGTACTTCGCAAAAAACACCTCTGTTTTCTTCCAAAAATTTGGATGTGTCCACGTTGCGCTTTGGGGCGTTTCCTGTCGCGGGCGCTAGGCCTACCCACACAAGTGAGGTATCATTTTTATCGGGAGACTTGGGGGAACGCTGGGTGGAAGGAAATTTGTGGCTCCTCTCAGATTCCCGAACTTTCTGCCACAGAAATGTGAGGACCTTGTGTTTTTTTAGCCAAATTTTGAGGTTTGCAAATGATTCTGGGTAACAGAACCTGGTCCGAGCCCCGCAAGTCACCCCTCCTTGGATTCCCCTGGGTCTCTAGTTTTCAGAAATGCACAGGTTTGGTAGGTTTCCCTAGGTGCCGGCTGAGCTAGAGGCCAAAATCTACAGGTAGGCACTTCGCAAAAAACACCTCTGTTTTCTTCCAAAAATTTGGATGTGCCCACGTTGCGCTTTGGGGCGTTTCCTGTTGCGGGCGCTAGGCCTACCCACACAAGTGAGGTATCATTTTTATCGGGAGACTTGGGGGAAAGCTGGGTGGAAGGAAATTTGTGGCTCCTCTCAGATTCCCGAACTTTCTGCCACAGAAATGTGAGGAACATGTGTTTTTTTAGCCAAATTTTGAGGTTTGCAAAGGATTCTGGGTAACAGACCCTCGTCCGAGCCCCGCAAGTCACCCCTCCTTGGATTCCCCTGGGTCTCTAGTTTTCAGAAATGCACAGGTTTGGTAGGTTTCCCTAGGTGCCGGCTGAGCTAGAGGCCAAAATCTACAGGTAGGTACTTCGCAAAAAACAGCTATGTTTTCTTCCAAAAATTTGGATGTGTCCACGTTGCGCTTTGGGGCGTTTCCTGTCGCGGGCGCTAGGCCTACCCACACAAGTGAGGTATCATTTTTATTGGGAGACTTGGGGGAATGCTGGGTGGAAGGAAATTTGTGGCTCCTCTCAGATTCCCGAACTTTCTGCCACAGAAATGTGAGGAACATGTGTTTTTTTAGCCAAATTTTGAGGTTTGCAAAGGATTCTGGGTAACAGAACCTGGTCCGAGCCCCGCAAGTCACCCCTCCTTGGATTCCCCTGGGTCTCTAGTTTTCAGAAATGCACAGGTTTGGTAGGTTTCCCTAGGTGCCGGCTGAGCTAGAGTCCAAAATCTACATGTAGGCACTTTGCAAAAAACACCTCTGTTTTCTTCCAAAAATTTGGATGTGTCCACGTTGCGCTTTGGGGCGTTTCCTGTCGCGGGCGCTAGGCCTACCCACACAAGTGAGGTATCATTTTTATTGGGAGACTTGGGGGAACGCTGGGTGGAAGGAAATTTGTGGCTCCTCTCAGATTCCAGAACTTTCTGCCACAGAAATGTGAGGAACATGTGTTTCATTAGCCAAATTTTGAGGTTTGCAAAGGATTCTGGGTAACAGAACCTGGTCCGAGCCCAGCAAGTCACCCCTCCTTGGATTCCCCTAGGTCTCTAGTGTTCAGAAATGCACAGGTTTGGTAGGTTTCCCTAGGTGCCGGCTGAGCTAGAAGCCAAAATCTACAGGTAGGCAATTCGCAAAAAACACCTCTGTTTTCTTCCAAAAATTTGGATGTGTCCACGTTGTGCTTTGGGGCGTTTCCTGACGCGGGCGCTAGGCCTACCCACACAAGTGAGGTATAATTTTTATTGGGAGACTTGGGGGAATGCTGGGTGGAAGGAAATTTGTGGCTCCTCTCAGATTCCCGAACTTTCTGCCACAGAAATGTGAGGAACATGTGTTTTTTTAGCCATATTTTGAGGTTTGCAAAGGATTCTGGGTAACAGAACCTGGTCCGAGCCCCGCAAGTCACCCCTCCTTGGATTCCCCTGGGTCTCTAGTTTTCAGAAATGCACAGGTTTGGTAGGTTTCCCTAGGTGCCGGCTGAGCTAGAGTCCAAAATCTATAGGTAGGCACTTCGCAAAAAACACCTCTGTTTTCTTCCAAAAATTTGGATGTGTCCACGTTGCGCTTTGGGGCGTTTCCTGTCGCGGGCGCTAGGCCTACCCACACAAGTGAGGTATCATTTTTATCGGGAGACTTGGGGGAACGCTGGGTGGAAGGAAATTTGTGGCTCCTCTCAGATTCCAGAACTTTCTGCCACAGAAATGTGAGGAACATGTGTTTCTTTAGTCAAATTTTGAGGTTTGCAAAGGATTCTGGGTAACAGAACCTGGTCCGAGCCCAGCAAGTCACCCCTCCTTGGATTCCCCTAGGTCTCTAGTTTTCAGAAATGCACAGGTTTGGTAGGTTTCCCTAGGTGCCGGCTGAGCTAGAGGCCAAAATCTACAGGTAGGTACTTTGCAAAAAACACCTCTGTTTTCTTCCAAAAATTTGGATGTGTCCACGTTGCGCTTTGGGGCGTTTCCTGTCACGGGCGCTAGGCCTACCCACACAAGTGAGGTATCATTTTTATCGGGAGACTTGGGGGAACGCTGGGTGGAAGGAAATTTGTGGCTCCTCTCAGATTCCCGAACTTTCTGCCACAGAAATGTGAGAACCTTGTGTTTTTTTAGCCAAATTTTGAGGTTTGCAAATGATTCTGGGTAACAGAACCTGGTCCGAGCCCCGCAAGTCACCCCTCCTTCGATTCCCCTGGGTCTCTAGTTTTCAGAAATGTACAGGTTTGGTAGGTTTCCCTAGGTGCCGGCTGAGCTAGAGGCCAAAATCTACAGGTAGGCACTTCGCAAAAAACACCTCTGTTTTCTTCCAAAAATTTGGATGTGTCCACGTTGCGCTTTGGGGCGTTTCCTGTCGCGGGCGCTAGGCCTACCCACACAAGTGAGGTATCATTTTTATTGGGAGACTTGGGGGAATGCTGGGTGGAAGGAAATTTGTGGCTCCTCTCAGATTCCCGAACTTTCTGCCACAGAAATGTGAGGAACATGTGTTTTTTTAGCCAAATTTTGAGGTTTGCAAAGGATTCTGGGTAACAGACCCTCGTCCGAGCCCCGCAAGTCACCCCTCCTTGGATTCCCCTGGGTCTCTAGTTTTCAGAAATGCACAGGTTTGGTAGGTTTCCCTAGGTGCCAGCTGAGCTAGAGGCCAAAATCTACAGGTAGGTACTTCGCAAAAAACACCTCTGTTTTCTTCCAAAAATTTGGATGTGTCCACGTTGCGCTTTGGGGCGTTTCCTGTCGCGGGCGCTAGGCCTACCCACACAAGTGAGGTATCATTTTTATTGGGAGACTTGGGGGAATGCTGGGTGGAAGGAAATTTGTGGCTCCTCTCAGATTCCCGAACTTTCTGCCACAGAAATGTGAGGAACATGTGTTTTTTTAGCCAAATTTTGAGGTTTGCAAAGGATTCTGGGTAACAGAAACTGGTCCGAGCCCCGCAAGTCACCCCTCCTTGGATTCCCCTGGGTCTCTAGTTTTCAGAAATGCACAGGTTTGGTAGGTTTCCCTAGGTGCCGGCTGAGCTAGAGTCCAAAATCTACAGGTAGGCACTTTGCAAAAAACACCTCTGTTTTCTTCCAAAAATTTGGATGTGTCCACGTTGCGCTTTGGGGCGTTTCCTGTCGCGGGCGCTAGGCCTACCCACACAAGTGAGGTATCATTTTTATTGGGAGACTTGGGGGAACGCTGGGTGGAAGGAAATTTGTGGCTCCTCTCAGATTCCAGAACTTTCTGCCACAGAAATGTGAGGAACATGTGTTTCTTTAGCCAAATTTTGAGGTTTGCAAAGGATTCTGGGTAACAGAACCTGGTCCGAGCCCAGCAAGTCACCCCTCCTTGGATTCCCCTAGGTCTCTAGTTTTCAGAAATGCACAGGTTTGGTAGGTTTCCCTAGGTGTCGGCTGAGCTAGAGGCCAAAATCTACAGGTAGGTACTTCGCAAAAAACACCTCTGTTTTCTTCCAAAAATTTGGATGTGTCCATGTTGCGCTTTGGGGCGTTTCCTGTCGCGGGCGCTAGGCCTACCCACACAAGTGAGGTATCATTTTTATCGGGAGACTTGGGGGAACGCTGGGTGGAAGGAAATTTGTGGCTCCTCTCAGATTCCAGAACTTTCTGCCACAGAAATGTGAGGAACATGTGTTTTTTTAGCCAAATTTTGAGGTTTGCAAATGATTCTGGGTAACAGAACCTGGTCCGAGCCCCGCAAGTCACCCCTCCTTGGATTCCCCTGGGTCTCTAGTTTTCAGAAATGCACAGGTTTGGTAGGTTTCCCTAGGTGCCGGCTGAGCTAGAGGCCAAAATCTACAGGTAGGCACTTCGCAAAAAACACCTCTGTTTTCTTCCAAAAATTTGGATGTGTCCACGTTGCGCTTTGGGGCGTTTCCTGTTGCGGGCGCTAGGCCTACCCACACAAGTGAGGTATCATTTTTATCGGGAGACTTGGGGGAAAGCTGGGTGGAAGGAAATTTGTGGCTCCTCTCAGATTCCCGAACTTTCTGCCACAGAAATGTGAGGAACATGTGTTTTTTTAGCCAAATTTTGAGGTTTGCAAAGAATTCTGGGTAACAGAACCTGGTTCGAGCCCCGCAAGTCACCCCTCCTTGGATTCCCCTGGGTCTCTAGTTTTCAGAAATGCACAGGTTTGGTAGGTTTCCCTAGGTGCCGGCTGAGCTAGAAGCCAAAATCTACAGGTAGGCAATTCGCAAAAAACACCTCTGTTTTCTTCCAAAAATTTCGATGTGTCCACGTTGCGCTTTGGGGCGTTTCCTGACGCGGGCGCTAGGCCTACCCACACAAGTGAGGTATAATTTTTATTGGGAGACTTGGGGGAATGCTGGGTGGAAGGAAATTTGTGGCTCCTCTCAGATTCCCGAACTTTCTGCCACAGAAATGTGAGGAACATGTGTTTTTTTAGCCATATTTTGAGGTTTGCAAAGGATTCTGGGTAACAGAACCTGGTCCGAGCCCCGCAAGTCACCCCTCCTTGGATTCCCCTGGGTCTCTAGTTTTCAGAAATGCACAGGTTTGGTAGGTTTCCCTAGGTGCCGGCTGAGCTAGAGTCCAAAATCTATAGGTAGGCACTTCGCAAAAAACACCTCTGTTTTCTTCCAAAAATTTGGATGTGTCCACGTTGCGCTTTGGGGCGTTTCCTGTCGCGGGCGCTAGGCCTACCCACACAAGTGAGGTATCATTTTTATCGGGAGACTTGGGGGAACGCTGGGTGGAAGGAAATTTGTGGCTCCTCTCAGATTCCAGAACTTTCTGCCACAGAAATGTGAGGAACATGTGTTTCTTTAGCCAAATTTTGAGGTTTGCAAAGAATTCTGGGTAACAGAACCTGGTCCGAGCCCAGCAAGTCACCACTCCTTGGATTCCCCTAGGTCTCTAGTTTTCAGAAATGCACAGGTTTGGTAGGTTTCCCTAGGTGCCGGCTGAGCTAGAGGCCAAAATCTACAGGTAGGTACTTTGCAAAAAACACCTCTGTTTTCTTCCAAAAATTTGGATGTGTCCACGTTGCGCTTTGGGGCGTTTCCTGTTGCGGGCGCTAGGCCTACCCACACAAGTGAGGTATCATTTTTATCGGGAGACTTGGGGGAAAGCTGGGTGGAAGGAAATTTGTGGCTCCTCTCAGATTCCCGAACTTTCTGCCACAGAAATGTGAGGAACATGTGTTTTTTTAGCCAAATTTTGAGGTTTGCAAAGAATTCTGGGTAACAGAACCTGGTTCGAGCCCCGCAAGTCACCCCTCCTTGGATTCCCCTGGGTCTCTAGTTTTCAGAAATGCACAGGTTTGGTAGGTTTCCCTAGGTGCCGGCTGAGCTAGAAGCCAAAATCTACAGGTAGGCAATTCGCAAAAAACACCTCTGTTTTCTTCCAAAAATTTCGATGTGTCCACGTTGCGCTTTGGGGCGTTTCCTGACGCGGGCGCTAGGCCTACCCACACAAGTGAGGTATAATTTTTATTGGGAGACTTGGGGGAATGCTGGGTGGAAGGAAATTTGTGGCTCCTCTCAGATTCCCGAACTTTCTGCCACAGAAATGTGAGGAACATGTGTTTTTTTAGCCATATTTTGAGGTTTGCAAAGGATTCTGGGTAACAGAACCTGGTCCGAGCCCCGCAAGTCACCCCTCCTTGGATTCCCCTGGGTCTCTAGTTTTCAGAAATGCACAGGTTTGGTAGGTTTCCCTAGGTGCCGGCTGAGCTAGAGTCCAAAATCTATAGGTAGGCACTTCGCAAAAAACACCTCTGTTTTTTTCCAAAAATTTGGATGTGTCCACGTTGCGCTTTGGGGCGTTTCCTGTCGCGGGCGCTAGGCCTACCCACACAAGTGAGGTATCATTTTTATCGGGAGACTTGGGGGAACGCTGGGTGGAAGGAAATTTGTGGCTCCTCTCAGATTCCAGAACTTTCTGCCACAGAAATGTGAGGAACATGTGTTTCTTTAGCCAAATTTTGAGGTTTGCAAAGAATTCTGGGTAACAGAACCTGGTCCGAGCCCAGCAAGTCACCCCTCCTTGGATTCCCCTAGGTCTCTAGTTTTCAGAAATGCACAGGTTTGGTAGGTTTCCCTAGGTGCCGGCTGAGCTAGAGGCCAAAATCTACAGGTAGGTACTTTGCAAAAAACACCTCTGTTTTCTTCCAAAAATTTGGATGTGTCCACGTTGCGCTTTGGGGCGTTTCCTGTCACGGGCGCTAGGCCTACCCACACAAGTGAGGTATCATTTTTATCGGGAGACTTGGGGGAACGCTGGGTGGAAGGAAATTTGTGGCTCCTCTCAGATTCCCGAACTTTCTGCCACAGAAATGTGAGAACCTTGTGTTTTTTTAGCCAAATTTTGAGGTTTGCAAATGATTCTGGGTAACAGAACCTGGTCCGAGCCCCGCAAGTCACCCCTCCTTCGATTCCCCTGGGTCTCTAGTTTTCAGAAATGTACAGGTTTGGTAGGTTTCCCTAGGTGCCGGCTGAGCTAGAGGCCAAAATCTACAGGTAGGCACTTCGCAAAAAACACCTCTGTTTTCTTCCAAAAATTTGGATGTGTCCACGTTGCGCTTTGGGGCGTTTCCTGTCGCGGGCGCTAGGCCTACCCACACAAGTGAGGTATCATTTTTATTGGGAGACTTGGGGGAATGCTGGGTGGAAGGAAATTTGTGGCTCCTCTCAGATTCCCGACCTTTCTGCCACAGAAATGTGAGGAACATGTGTTTTTTTAGCCAAATTTTGAGGTTTGCAAAGGATTCTGGGTAACAGACCCTCGTCCGAGCCCCGCAAGTCACCCCTCCTTGGATTCCCCTGGGTCTCTAGTTTTCAGAAATGCACAGGTTTGGTAGGTTTCCCTAGGTGCCAGCTGAGCTAGAGGCCAAAGTCTACAGGTAGGTACTTCGCAAGAAACACCTCTGTTTTCTTCCAAAAATTTGGATGTGTCCACGTTGCGCTTTGGGGCGTTTCCTGTCGCGGGCGCTAGGCCTACCCACACAAGTGAGGTATCATTTTTATTGGGAGACTTGGGGGAATGCTGGGTGGAAGGAAATTTGTGGCTCCTCTCAGATTCCCGAACTTTCTGCCACAGAAATGTGAGGAACATGTGTTTTTTTAGCCAAATTTTGAGGTTTGCAAAGGATTCTGGGTAACAGAACCTGGTCCGAGCCCCGCAAGTCACCCCTCCTTGGATTCCCCTGGGTCTCTAGTTTTCAGAAATGCACAGGTTTGGTAGGTTTCCCTAGGTGCCGGCTGAGCTAGAGTCCAAAATCTACAGGTAGGCACTTTGCAAAAAACACCTCTGTTTTCTTCCAAAAATTTGGATGTGTCCACGTTGCGCTTTGGGGCGTTTCCTGTCGCGGGCGCTAGGCCTACCCACACAAGTGAGGTATCATTTTTATTGGGAGACTTGGGGGAACGCTGGGTGGAAGGATATTTGTGGCTCCTCTCAGATTCCAGAACTTTCTGCCACAGAAATGTGAGGAACATGTGTTTCTTTAGCCAAATTTTGAGGTTTGCAAAGGATTCTGGGTAACAGAACCTGGTCCGAGCCCAGCAAGTCACCCCTCCTTGGATTCCCCTAGGTCTCTAGTTTTCAGAAATGCACAGGTTTGGTAGGTTTCCCTAGGTGTCGGCTGAGCTAGAGGCCAAAATCTACAGGTAGGTACTTCGCAAAAAACACCTCTGTTTTCTTCCAAAAATTTGGATGTGTCCATGTTGCGCTTTGGGGCGTTTCCTGTCGCGGGCGCTAGGCCGACCCACACAAGTGAGGTATCATTTTTATCGGGAGACTTGGGGGAACGCTGGGTGGAAGGAAATTTGTGGCTCCTCTCAGATTCCAGAACTTTCTGCCACAGAAATGTGAGGAACATGTGTTTTTTTAGCCAAATTTTGAGGTTTGCAAATGATTCTGGGTAACAGAACCTGGTCCGAGCCCCGCAAGTCACCCCTCCTTGGATTCCCCTGGGTCTCTAGTTTTCAGAAATGCACAGGTTTGGTAGGTTTCCCTAGGTGCCGGCTGAGCTAGAGGCCAAAATCTACAGGTAGGCACTTCGCAAAAAACACCTCTGTTTTCTTCCAAAAATTTGGATGTGTCCACGTTGCGCTTTGGGGCGTTTCCTGTTGCGGGCGCTAGGCCTACCCACACAAGTGAGGTATCATTTTTATCGGGAGACTTGGGGGAAAGCTGGGTGGAAGGAAATTTGTGGCTCCTCTCAGATTCCCGAACTTTCTGCCACAGAAATGTGAGGAACATGTGTTTTTTTAGCCAAATTTTGAGGTTTGCAAAGAATTCTGGGTAACAGAACCTGGTTCGAGCCCCGCAAGTCACCCCTCCTTGGATTCCCCTGGGTCTCTAGTTTTCAGAAATGCACAGGTTTGGTAGGTTTCCCTAGGTGCCGGCTGAGCTACAGTCCAAAATCTACAGGTAGGCACTTCGCAAAAAACACCTCTGTTTTCTTCCAAAAATTTGGATGTGTCCACGTTGTGCTTTGGGGCGTTTCCTGTCGCGGGCGCTAGGCCTACCCACACAAGTGAGGTATCATTTTTATCGGGAGACTTGGGGGAACGCTGGGTGGAAGGAAATTTGTGGCTCCTCTCAGATTCCCGAACTTTCTGCCACAGAAATGTGAGGACCTTGTGTTTTTTTAGCCAAATTTTGAGGTTTGCAAATGATTCTGGGTAACAGAACCTGGTCCGAGCCCCGCAAGTCACCCCTCCTTGGATTCCCCTGGGTCTCTAGTTTTCAGAAATGCACAGGTTTGGTAGGTTTCCCTAGGTGCCGGCTGAGCTAGAGGCCAAAATCTACAGGTAGGCACTTCGCAAAAAACACCTCTGTTTTCTTCCAAAAATTTGGATGTGCCCACGTTGCGCTTTGGGGCGTTTCCTGTTGCGGGCGCTAGGCCTACCCACACAAGTGAGGTATCATTTTTATCGGGAGACTTGGGGGAAAGCTGGGTGGAAGGAAATTTGTGGCTCCTCTCAGATTCCCGAACTTTCTGCCACAGAAATGTGAGGAACATGTGTTTTTTTAGCCAAATTTTGAGGTTTGCAAAGGATTCTGGGTAACAGACCCTCGTCCGAGCCCCGCAAGTCACCCCTCCTTGGATTCCCCTGGGTCTCTAGTTTTCAGAAATGCACAGGTTTGGTAGGTTTCCCTAGGTGCCGGCTGAGCTAGAGGCCAAAATCTACAGGTAGGTACTTCGCAAAAAACAGCTATGTTTTCTTCCAAAAATTTGGATGTGTCCACGTTGCGCTTTGGGGCGTTTCCTGTCGCGGGCGCTAGGCCTACCCACACAAGTGAGGTATCATTTTTATTGGGAGACTTGGGGGAATGCTGGGTGGAAGGAAATTTGTGGCTCCTCTCAGATTCCCGAACTTTCTGCCACAGAAATGTGAGGAACATGTGTTTTTTTAGCCAAATTTTGAGGTTTGCAAAGGATTCTGGGTAACAGAACCTGGTCCGAGCCCCGCAAGTCACCCCTCCTTGGATTCCCCTGGGTCTCTAGTTTTCAGAAATGCACAGGTTTGGTAGGTTTCCCTAGGTGCCGGCTGAGCTAGAGTCCAAAATCTACATGTAGGCACTTTGCAAAAAACACCTCTGTTTTCTTCCAAAAATTTGGATGTGTCCACGTTGCGCTTTGGGGCGTTTCCTGTCGCGGGCGCTAGGCCTACCCACACAAGTGAGGTATCATTTTTATTGGGAGACTTGGGGGAACGCTGGGTGGAAGGAAATTTGTGGCTCCTCTCAGATTCCAGAACTTTCTGCCACAGAAATGTGAGGAACATGTGTTTCATTAGCCAAATTTTGAGGTTTGCAAAGGATTCTGGGTAACAGAACCTGGTCCGAGCCCAGCAAGTCACCCCTCCTTGGATTCCCCTAGGTCTCTAGTGTTCAGAAATGCACAGGTTTGGTAGGTTTCCCTAGGTGCCGGCTGAGCTAGAAGCCAAAATCTACAGGTAGGCAATTCGCAAAAAACACCTCTGTTTTCTTCCAAAAATTTGGATGTGTCCACGTTGTGCTTTGGGGCGTTTCCTGACGCGGGCGCTAGGCCTACCCACACAAGTGAGGTATAATTTTTATTGGGAGACTTGGGGGAATGCTGGGTGGAAGGAAATTTGTGGCTCCTCTCAGATTCCCGAACTTTCTGCCACAGAAATGTGAGGAACATGTGTTTTTTTAGCCATATTTTGAGGTTTGCAAAGGATTCTGGGTAACAGAACCTGGTCCGAGCCCCGCAAGTCACCCCTCCTTGGATTCCCCTGGGTCTCTAGTTTTCAGAAATGCACAGGTTTGGTAGGTTTCCCTAGGTGCCGGCTGAGCTAGAGTCCAAAATCTCTAGGTAGGCACTTCGCAAAAAACACCTCTGTTTTCTTCCAAAAATTTGGATGTGTCCACGTTGCGCTTTGGGGCGTTTCCTGTCGCGGGCGCTAGGCCTACCCACACAAGTGAGGTATCATTTTTATCGGGAGACTTGGGGGAACGCTGGGTGGAAGGAAATTTGTGGCTCCTCTCAGATTCCAGAACTTTCTGCCACAGAAATGTGAGGAACATGTGTTTCTTTAGCCAAATTTTGAGGTTTGCAAAGGATTCTGGGTAACAGAACCTGGTCCGAGCCCCGCAAGTCACCCCTCCTTCGATTCCCCTGGGTCTCTAGTTTTCAGAAATGTACAGGTTTGGTAGGTTTCCCTAGGTGCCGGCTGAGCTAGAGGCCAAAATCTACAGGTAGGCACTTCGCAAAAAACACCTCTGTTTTCTTCCAAAAATTTGGATGTGTCCACGTTGCGCTTTGGGGCGTTTCCTGTCGCGGGCGCTAGGCCTACCCACACAAGTGAGGTATCATTTTTATTGGGAGACTTGGGGGAATGCTGGGTGGAAGGAAATTTGTGGCTCCTCTCAGATTCCCGAACTTTCTGCCACAGAAATGTGAGGAACATGTGTTTTTTTAGCCAAATTTTGAGGTTTGCAAAGGATTCTGGGTAACAGACCCTCGTCCGAGCCCCGCAAGTCACCCCTCCTTGGATTCCCCTGGGTCTCTAGTTTTCAGAAATGCACAGGTTTGGTAGGTTTCCCTAGGTGCCAGCTGAGCTAGAGGCCAAAATCTACAGGTAGGTACTTCGCAAAAAACACCTCTGTTTTCTTCCAAAAATTTGGATGTGTCCACGTTGCGCTTTGGGGCGTTTCCTGTCGCGGGCGCTAGGCCTACCCACACAAGTGAGGTATCATTTTTATTGGGAGACTTGGGGGAATGCTGGGTGGAAGGAAATTTGTGGCTCCTCTCAGATTCCCGAACTTTCTGCCACAGAAATGTGAGGAACATGTGTTTTTTTAGCCAAATTTTGAGGTTTGCAAAGGATTCTGGGTAACAGAACCTGGTCCGAGCCCCGCAAGTCACCCCTCCTTGGATTCCCCTGGGTCTCTAGTTTTCAGAAATGCACAGGTTTGGTAGGTTTCCCTAGGTGCCGGCTGAGCTAGAGTCCAAAATCTACAGGTAGGCACTTTGCAAAAAACACCTCTGTTTTCTTCCAAAAATTTGGATGTGTCCACGTTGCGCTTTGGGGCGTTTCCTGTCGCGGGCGCTAGGCCTACCCACACAAGTGAGGTATCATTTTTATTGGGAGACTTGGGGGAACGCTGGGTGGAAGGATATTTGTGGCTCCTCTCAGATTCCAGAACTTTCTGCCACAGAAATGTGAGGAACATGTGTTTCTTTATCCAAATTTTGAGGTTTGCAAAGGATTCTGGGTAACAGAACCTGGTCCGAGCCCAGCAAGTCACCCCTCCTTGGATTCCCCTAGGTCTCTAGTTTTCAGAAATGCACAGGTTTGGTAGGTTTCCCTAGGTGTCGGCTGAGCTAGAGGCCAAAATCTACAGGTAGGTACTTCGCAAAAAACACCTCTGTTTTCTTCCAAAAATTTGGATGTGTCCATGTTGCGCTTTGGGGCGTTTCCTGTCGCGGGCGCTAGGCCTACCCACACAAGTGAGGTATCATTTTTATCGGGAGACTTGGGGGAACGCTGGGTGGAAGGAAATTTGTGGCTCCTCTCAGATTCCAGAACTTTCTGCCACAGAAATGTGAGGAACATGTGTTTTTTTAGCCAAATTTTGAGGTTTGCAAATGATTCTGGGTAACAGAACCTGGTCCGAGCCCCGCAAGTCACCCCTCCTTGGATTCCCCTGGGTCTCTAGTTTTCAGAAATGCACAGGTTTGGTAGGTTTCCCTAGGTGCCGGCTGAGCTAGAGGCCAAAATCTACAGGTAGGCACTTCGCAAAAAACACCTCTGTTTTCTTCCAAAAATTTGGATGTGTCCACGTTGCGCTTTGGGGCGTTTCCTGTTGCGGGCGCTAGGCCTACCCACACAAGTGAGGTATCATTTTTATCGGGAGACTTGGGGGAAAGCTGGGTGGAAGGAAATTTGTGGCTCCTCTCAGATTCCCGAACTTTCTGCCACAGAAATGTGAGGAACATGTGTTTTTTTAGCCAAATTTTGAGGTTTGCAAAGAATTCTGGGTAACAGAACCTGGTTCGAGCCCCGCAAGTCACCCCTCCTTGGATTCCCCTGGGTCTCTAGTTTTCAGAAATGCACAGGTTTGGTAGGTTTCCCTAGGTGCCGGCTGAGCTAGAAGCCAAAATCTACAGGTAGGCAATTCGCAAAAAACACCTCTGTTTTCTTCCAAAAATTTCGATGTGTCCACGTTGCGCTTTGGGGCGTTTCCTGACGCGGGCGCTAGGCCTACCCACACAAGTGAGGTATAATTTTTATTGGGAGACTTGGGGGAATGCTGGGTGGAAGGAAATTTGTGGCTCCTCTCAGATTCCCGAACTTTCTGCCACAGAAATGTGAGGAACATGTGTTTTTTTAGCCATATTTTGAGGTTTGCAAAGGATTCTGGGTAACAGAACCTGGTCCGAGCCCCGCAAGTCACCCCTCCTTGGATTCCCCTGGGTCTCTAGTTTTCAGAAATGCACAGGTTTGGTAGGTTTCCCTAGGTGCCGGCTGAGCTAGAGTCCAAAATCTATAGGTAGGCACTTCGCAAAAAACACCTCTGTTTTCTTCCAAAAATTTGGATGTGTCCACGTTGCGCTTTGGGGCGTTTCCTGTCGCGGGCGCTAGGCCTACCCACACAAGTGAGGTATCATTTTTATCGGGAGACTTGGGGGAACGCTGGGTGGAAGGAAATTTGTGGCTCCTCTCAGATTCCAGAACTTTCTGCCACAGAAATGTGAGGAACATGTGTTTCTTTAGCCAAATTTTGAGGTTTGCAAAGAATTCTGGGTAACAGAACCTGGTCCGAGCCCAGCAAGTCACCACTCCTTGGATTCCCCTAGGTCTCTAGTTTTCAGAAATGCACAGGTTTGGTAGGTTTCCCTAGGTGCCGGCTGAGCTAGAGGCCAAAATCTACAGGTAGGTACTTTGCAAAAAACACCTCTGTTTTCTTCCAAAAATTTGGATGTGTCCACGTTGCGCTTTGGGGCGTTTCCTGTTGCGGGCGCTAGGCCTACCCACACAAGTGAGGTATCATTTTTATCGGGAGACTTGGGGGAAAGCTGGGTGGAAGGAAATTTGTGGCTCCTCTCAGATTCCCGAACTTTCTGCCACAGAAATGTGAGGAACATGTGTTTTTTTAGCCAAATTTTGAGGTTTGCAAAGAATTCTGGGTAACAGAACCTGGTTCGAGCCCCGCAAGTCACCCCTCCTTGGATTCCCCTGGGTCTCTAGTTTTCAGAAATGCACAGGTTTGGTAGGTTTCCCTAGGTGCCGGCTGAGCTAGAAGCCAAAATCTACAGGTAGGCAATTCGCAAAAAACACCTCTGTTTTCTTCCAAAAATTTCGATGTGTCCACGTTGCGCTTTGGGGCGTTTCCTGACGCGGGCGCTAGGCCTACCCACACAAGTGAGGTATAATTTTTATTGGGAGACTTGGGGGAATGCTGGGTGGAAGGAAATTTGTGGCTCCTCTCAGATTCCCGAACTTTCTGCCACAGAAATGTGAGGAACATGTGTTTTTTTAGCCATATTTTGAGGTTTGCAAAGGATTCTGGGTAACAGAACCTGGTCCGAGCCCCGCAAGTCACCCCTCCTTGGATTCCCCTGGGTCTCTAGTTTTCAGAAATGCACAGGTTTGGTAGGTTTCCCTAGGTGCCGGCTGAGCTAGAGTCCAAAATCTATAGGTAGGCACTTCGCAAAAAACACCTCTGTTTTTTTCCAAAAATTTGGATGTGTCCACGTTGCGCTTTGGGGCGTTTCCTGTCGCGGGCGCTAGGCCTACCCACACAAGTGAGGTATCATTTTTATCGGGAGACTTGGGGGAACGCTGGGTGGAAGGAAATTTGTGGCTCCTCTCAGATTCCAGAACTTTCTGCCACAGAAATGTGAGGAACATGTGTTTCTTTAGCCAAATTTTGAGGTTTGCAAAGAATTCTGGGTAACAGAACCTGGTCCGAGCCCAGCAAGTCACCCCTCCTTGGATTCCCCTAGGTCTCTAGTTTTCAGAAATGCACAGGTTTGGTAGGTTTCCCTAGGTGCCGGCTGAGCTAGAGGCCAAAATCTACAGGTAGGTACTTTGCAAAAAACACCTCTGTTTTCTTCCAAAAATTTGGATGTGTCCACGTTGCGCTTTGGGGCGTTTCCTGTCACGGGCGCTAGGCCTACCCACACAAGTGAGGTATCATTTTTATTGGGAGACTTGGGGGAACGCTGGGTGGAAGGATATTTGTGGCTCCTCTCAGATTCCAGAACTTTCTGCCACAGAAATGTGAGGAACATGTGTTTCTTTAGCCAAATTTTGAGGTTTGCAAAGGATTCTGGGTAACAGAACCTGGTCCGAGCCCAGCAAGTCACCCCTCCTTGGATTCCCCTAGGTCTCTAGTTTTCAGAAATGCACAGGTTTGGTAGGTTTCCCTAGGTGTCGGCTGAGCTAGAGGCCAAAATCTACAGGTAGGTACTTCGCAAAAAACACCTCTGTTTTCTTCCAAAAATTTGGATGTGTCCATGTTGCGCTTTGGGGCGTTTCCTGTCGCGGGCGCTAGGCCGACCCACACAAGTGAGGTATCATTTTTATCGGGAGACTTGGGGGAACGCTGGGTGGAAGGAAATTTGTGGCTCCTCTCAGATTCCAGAACTTTCTGCCACAGAAATGTGAGGAACATGTGTTTTTTTAGCCAAATTTTGAGGTTTGCAAATGATTCTGGGTAACAGAACCTGGTCCGAGCCCCGCAAGTCACCCCTCCTTGGATTCCCCTGGGTCTCTAGTTTTCAGAAATGCACAGGTTTGGTAGGTTTCCCTAGGTGCCGGCTGAGCTAGAGGCCAAAATCTACAGGTAGGCACTTCGCAAAAAACACCTCTGTTTTCTTCCAAAAATTTGGATGTGTCCACGTTGCGCTTTGGGGCGTTTCCTGTTGCGGGCGCTAGGCCTACCCACACAAGTGAGGTATCATTTTTATCGGGAGACTTGGGGGAAAGCTGGGTGGAAGGAAATTTGTGGCTCCTCTCAGATTCCCGAACTTTCTGCCACAGAAATGTGAGGAACATGTGTTTTTTTAGCCAAATTTTGAGGTTTGCAAAGAATTCTGGGTAACAGAACCTGGTTCGAGCCCCGCAAGTCACCCCTCCTTGGATTCCCCTGGGTCTCTAGTTTTCAGAAATGCACAGGTTTGGTAGGTTTCCCTAGGTGCCGGCTGAGCTACAGTCCAAAATCTACAGGTAGGCACTTCGCAAAAAACACCTCTGTTTTCTTCCAAAAATTTGGATGTGTCCACGTTGTGCTTTGGGGCGTTTCCTGTCGCGGGCGCTAGGCCTACCCACACAAGTGAGGTATCATTTTTATCGGGAGACTAGGGGGAACGCTGGGTGGAAGGAAATTTGTAGCTCCTCTCAGATTCCCGAACTTTCTGCCACAGAAATGTGAGGAACATGTCTTTTTTTAGCCACATTTTGAGGTTTGCAAAGGATTCTGGGTAACAGAACCTGGTCGGAGCCCCGCAAGTCACCCCTCCTTGGATTCCCCTAGGTCTCTAGTTTGCAGAAATGCACAGGTTTGGTAGGTTTCCGTAGGTGCCAGCTGAGCTAGAGGCCAAAATCTACAGGTAGGTACTTCGCAAAAAACACCTCTGTTTTCTTCCAAAAATTTGGATGTGTCCACGTTGCGCTTTGGGGCGTTTCTTGTCGCGGGCGCTAGGCCTACCCACACAAGTGAGGCATCATTTTTATCGGGTGACTTGGGGGAACGCTGGGTGGAAGGAAATTTGTGGCTCCTCTCAGATTCCAGAACTTTCTGCCACAGAAATGTGAGGAACATGTGTTTTTTTAGCCATATTTTGTGGTTTGCAAAGGATTTTGGGTAACAGAACCTGGTGCGAGCCCAGCAAGTCAGCCCTCCTTGGATTCCCCTACGTCTCTAGTTTTCAGAAATGCACAGGTTTGGTATGTTTCCCTAGGTGCCGGCTGAGCTAGAGGCCAAAATCTACAGGTAGGTACTTCGCAAAAAACACCTCTGTTTTCTTCCAAACATTTGGATGTGTCCACGTTGCGCTTTGGGGCGTTTCCTGTCGCGGGCGCTAGGCCTACCCACACAAGTGAGGTATCATTTTTATCGGGAGACTTGGGGGAACGCTGGGTGGAAGGAAATTTGTGGCTCCTCTCAGATTCCCGAACTTTCTGCCACAGAAATGTGAAGAATATGTGTTTTTTTAGCCAAATTTTGAGGTTTGCAAAGGATTCTGGGTAACAGAACCTGGTCCAAGCCCCGCAAGTCACCCCTCCTTGGATTCCCCTAGGTCTCTAGTTTTCAGAAATGCACAGGTTTGGTAGGTTTCCCTAGGTGCCGGCTGAGCTAGAGGCCAAAATCTACAGGTAGGCACTTCGCAAAAAACACCTCTGTTTTCTTCCAAAAATGTGGATGTGTCCACGTTGCGCTTTGGGGCGTTTCCTGTCGCGGGCGCTAGGCCTACCCACACAAGTGAGGTATCATTTTTATCGGGAGACTTGGGGGAACGCTGCGTGGAAGGAAATTTGTGGCTCCTCTCAGATTCCCGAACTTTCTGCCAAAGAAATGTGAGGAACATGTGTTTTTTTAGCCAAATTTTGAGGTTTGCAAAGGATTCTGGGTAACAGAACCTGGTCCGAGCCCCGCAAGTCACCCCTCCTTGGATTCCCCTAGGTCTCTAGTTTGCAGAAATGCACAGGTTTGGTAGGTTTCCCTAGGTGCCGGCTGAGCTAGAGGCCAAAATCTACAGGTAGGTACTTCGCAAAAAACACCTCTGTTTTCTTCCAAAAATTTGGATGTGTCCACGTTGCGCTTTGGGGCGTTTCCTGTCGCGGGCGCTAGACCTACCCACACAAGTGAGGTATCATTTTTATCGGGAGACTTGGGGGAATGCTGGGTGGAATGAAATTTGTGGCTCCTCTCAGATTCCCGAACTTTCTGCCACAGAAATGTGAGGAACATGTGTTTTTTTAGCCAAATTTTTAGGTTTGCAAACGATTTTGGGTAACAGAACCTGGTCCGAGCCCCGCAAGTCAGCCCTCCTTGGATTCCACTAGGTCTCTAGTTTTCAGAAATGCACAGGTTTGATAGGTTTCCCTAGGTGCCGGCTGAGCTAGAGGCCAAAATCTACAGGTAGGTACTTCGCAAAAAACACCTGTTTTCTTCCAAAAATTTGGATGTGTCCACTTTGCGCTTTGGGGCGTTTCCTGTCGCTGGCGCTAGGCCTACCCACACAAGTGAGGTATCATTTTTATCGGGAGAGTTGGGGGAACGCTGGGTGGAAGGAAATTTGTGGCTCCTCTCAGATTCCCGAACTTTCTGCCACAGAAATGTGAGGAACATGTGTTTTTTTAGCCAAATTTTGAGGTTTGCAAAGGATTCTGGGTAACAGAACCTGGTCCGAGCCCCGCAAGTCACCCCTCCTTGGATTCCCCTAGGTCTCTAGCTTTCAGAAATACACAGGTTTGGTAGGTTTCCCTAGGTGCCGGCTGAGCTAGAGGCCAAAATCTACAGGTAGGCACTTCGCAAAAAACACCTCTGTTTTCTTCCAAAAATTTGGATGTGTCCACGTTGCGCTTTGGGGCGTTTCCTGTCACGGGCGCTAGGCCTACCCACACAAGTGAGGTATCATTTTTATCGGGAGACTTGGGGGAATGCTGGGTGGAAGGAAATTTGTGGCTCCTCTCAGATTCCCGAACTTCCTGCCACAGAAATGTGAGGAACATGTGTTTTTTTAGCCAAATTTTGAGGTTTGCAAAGTATTCTGGGTAACAGATCCTGGTCCGAGCCCCGCAAGTCACCCCTCCTTGGATTCCCCTGGGTCTCTAGTTTTCAGAAATGCACAGGTTTGGTAGGTTTCCGTAGGTGCCGGCTGAGCTAGAGTCCAAAATCTACAGGTAGGCACTTCGCAAAAAACACCTCTGTTTTCTTCCAAAAATTTGGATGTGTCCACGTTGCGCTTTGGGGCGTTTCCTGTCGCGGGCCCTAGGCCTACCCACACAAGTGAGGTATAATTTTTATCGGGAGACTTGGGAGAACGCTGGGTGGAAGGAAATTTGTGGCTCCTCTCAGATTCCAGAACTTTCTGCCACAGAAATGTGAGGAACATATGTTTTTTTAGCCAAATTTTGAGGTTTGCAAAGGATTTTGGGTAACAGAACCTGATCCGAGCCCAGCAAGTCACCCCTCCTTGGATTCCTCTAGGTCTCTAGTTTTCAGAAATGCACAGGTTTGGTAGGTTTCCCTAGGTGCCTGCTGCGCTAGAGGCCAAAATCTACAGGTAGGCACTTCGCAAAAAACACCTCTGTTTTCTTCAAAAAATTTGGAAGTGTCCACGTTGTGCTTTGGGGCGTTTCCTGTCGCGGGCGCTAGGCCTACCCACACAAGTGAGGTATCATTTTTATCGGGAGACTTGGGGGAACGCTGGGTGGAAGGAAATTTGTGGCTCCTCTCAGATTCCCAAACTTTCTGCCACAGAAATGTGAGGAACATGTGTTTCTTTAGCCAAATTTTGAGGTTTGCAAAGGATTCTGGGAAACAGAACCTGGTCCGAGCCCAGCAAGTCACCCCTCCTTGGATTCCCCTAGGTCTCTAGTTTTCAGAAATGCACAGGTTTGGTAGGTTTCCCTAGGTGCCGGCTGAGCTAGAGGCCAAAATCTACAGGTAGGTACTTCGCAAAAAACACCTCTGTTTTCTTCCAAAAATTTGGATGTGTCCACGTTGCGCTTTGGGGCGTTTCCTGTCGCGGGCGCTAGGTCTACCCACACAAGTGAGGTATCATTTGTATCGGGAGACTTGGGGAAACGCTGGGTGGAAGGAAATTTGTGGCTCCTCTCAGATTCCCGAACTTTCTGCCACAGAAATGTGAGGAACATGTGTTTTTTTAGCCAAATGTTGAGGTTTGCAAAGGATTCTGGGTAACAGAACCTGGTCCGAGCCCCGCAAGTCACCCCTCCTTGGATTCCCCTAGGTCTCTAGTTTTCAGAAATGCACAGGTTTGGTAGGTTTCCCTAGGTGCCGGCTGAGCTAGAGGCCAAAATCTACAGGTAGGCACTTCGCAAAAAACACCTCTGTTTTCTTCCAAAAATTTGGATGTGTCCACGTTGCGCTTTGGGGCGTTTCCTGTCGCGGGCACTAGGCCTACCCACACAAGTGAGGTATCATTTTTATCGGGAGACTTGGGGGAACGCTGGGTGGAAGGAAATTTGTGGCTCCTCTCAGATTACCGAACTTTCTGCCACAGAAATGTGAGGAACATGTGTTTTTTTAGCCAAATTTTGAGGTTTGCAAAGGATTCTGGGTAACAGAACCTGGTCCGAGCCCCGCAAGTCACCCCTCCTTAGATTCCCCTAGGTCTCTAGATGTCAGAAATGCACAGGTTTGGTAGGTTTCCCTAGGTGCCGGCTGAGCTAGAGGCCAAAATCTACAGGTAGGTACTTCGCAAAAAACACCTGTTTTCTTCCAAAAATTTGGATGTGTCCACGTTGCGCTTTGGGGCGTTTCCTGTCGCGGGCGCTAGGCCTACCCACACAAATGAGGTATCATTTTTATCGGGAGAGTTGGGGGAACGCTGGGTGTAAGGAAATTTGTGGCTCCTCTCAGATTCCCGAACTTTCTGCCACAGAAATGTGAGGAACATGTGTTTTTTTAGCCAAATTTTGAGGTTTGCAAAGGATTCTGGGTAACAGAACCTGGTCCGAGCCCCGCAAGTCACCCCTCCTTGGATTCCCCTAGGTCTCTAGCTTTCAGAAATACACAGGTTTGGTAGGTTTCCCTAGGTGCCGGCTGAGCTAGAGGCCAAAATCTACAGGTAGGCACTTCGCAAAAAACACCTCTGTTTTCTTCCAAAAATTTGGATGTGTCCACGTTGCGCTTTGGGGCGTTTCCTGTCACGGGCGCTAGGCCTACCCACACAAGTGAGGTATCATTTTTATCGGGAGACTTGGGGGAATGCTGGGTGGAAGGAAATTTGTGGCTCCTCTCAGATTCCCGAACTTCCTGCCACAGAAATGTGAGGAACATGTGTTTTTTTAGCCAAATTTTGAGGTTTGCAAAGTATTCTGGGTAACAGATCCTGGTCCGAGCCCCGCAAGTCACCCCTCCTTGGATTCCCCTGGGTCTCTAGTTTTCAGAAATGCACAGGTTTGGTAGGTTTCCGTAGGTGCCGGCTGAGCTAGAGTCCAAAATCTACAGGTAGGCACTTCGCAAAAAACACCTCTGTTTTCTTCCAAAAATTTGGATGTGTCCACGTTGCGCTTTGGGGCGTTTCCTGTCGCGGGCCCTAGGCCTACCCACACAAGTGAGGTATAATTTTTATCGGGAGACTTGGGAGAACGCTGGGTGGAAGGAAATTTGTGGCTCCTCTCAGATTCCAGAACTTTCTGCCACAGAAATGTGAGGAACATATGTTTTTTTAGCCAAATTTTGAGGTTTGCAAAGGATTTTGGGTAACAGAACCTGATCCGAGCCCAGCAAGTCACCCCTCCTTGGATTCCTCTAGGTCTCTAGTTTTCAGAAATGCACAGGTTTGGTAGGTTTCCCTAGGTGCCTGCTGCGCTAGAGGCCAAAATCTACAGGTAGGCACTTCGCAAAAAACACCTCTGTTTTCTTCAAAAAATTTGGAAGTGTCCACGTTGTGCTTTGGGGCGTTTCCTGTCGCGGGCGCTAGGCCTACCCACACAAGTGAGGTATCATTTTTATCGGGAGACTTGGGGGAACGCTGGGTGGAAGGAAATTTGTGGCTCCTCTCAGATTCCCAAACTTTCTGCCACAGAAATGTGACGAACATGTGTTTCTTTAGCCAAATTTTGAGGTTTGCAAAGGATTCTGGGAAACAGAACCTGGTCCGAGCCCAGCAAGTCACCCCTCCTTGGATTCCCCTAGGTCTCTAGTTTTCAGAAATGCACAGGTTTGGTAGGTTTCCCTAGGTGCCGGCTGAGCTAGAGGCCAAAATCTACAGGTAGGTACTTCGCAAAAAACACCTCTGTTTTCTTCCAAAAATTTGGATGTGTCCACGTTGCGCTTTGGGGCGTTTCCTGTCGCGGGCGCTAGGTCTACCCACACAAGTGAGGTATCATTTGTATCGGGAGACTTGGGGAAACGCTGGGTGGAAGGAAATTTGTGGCTCCTCTCAGATTCCCGAACTTTCTGCCACAGAAATGTGAGGAACATGTGTTTTTTTAGCCAAATGTTGAGGTTTGCAAAGGATTCTGGGTAACAGAACCTGGTCCGAGCCCCGCAAGTCACCCCTCCTTGGATTCCCCTAGGTCTCTAGTTTTCAGAAATGCACAGGTTTGGTAGGTTTCCCTAGGTGCCGGCTGAGCTAGAGGCCAAAATCTACAGGTAGGCACTTCGCAAAAAACACCTCTGTTTTCTTCCAAAAATTTGGATGTGTCCACGTTGCGCTTTGGGGCGTTTCCTGTCGCGGGCACTAGGCCTACCCACACAAGTGAGGTATCATTTTTATCGGGAGACTTGGGGGAACGCTGGGTGGAAGGAAATTTGTGGCTCCTCTCAGATTACCGAACTTTCTGCCACAGAAATGTGAGGAACATGTGTTTTTTTAGCCAAATTTTGAGGTTTGCAAAGGATTCTGGGTAACAGAACCTGGTCCGAGCCCCGCAAGTCACCCCTCCTTAGATTCCCCTAGGTCTCTAGATGTCAGAAATGCACAGGTTTGGTAGGTTTCCCTAGGTGCCGGCTGAGCTAGAGGCCAAAATCTACAGGTAGGTACTTCGCAAAAAACACCTGTTTTCTTCCAAAAATTTGGATGTGTCCACGTTGCGCTTTGGGGCGTTTCCTGTCGCGGGCGCTAGGCCTACCCACACAAATGAGGTATCATTTTTATCGGGAGACTTTGGGGAACGCTGGGTGTAAGGAAATTTGTGGCTCCTCTCAGATTCCCGAACTTTCTGCCACAGAAATGTGAGGAACATGTGTTTTTTTAGCCAAATTTTGAGGTTTGCAAAGGATTCTGGGTAACAGAACCTGGTCCGAGCCCCGCAAGTCACCCCTCCTTGGTTTCCCTTAGGTCTCTAGTTTTCAGAAATGCACAGGTTTGGTAGGTTTCCCTAGGTGCCGGCTGAGCTAGAGGCCAAAATCTACAGGTAGGTACTTCGCAAAAAACACCTCTGTTTTCTTCCAAAAATTTGGATGTGTCCACGTTGTGCTTTGGGGCGTTTCCTGTCGCGGGCGCTAGGCCTACCCACACAAGTGAGGTATCATTTTTATCGGGAGACTTGGGGGAACGCTGGGTGGAAGGAAATTTGTGGCTCCTCTCAGATTCCCAAACTTTCTGCCACAGAAATGTGAGGAACATGTGTTTCTTTAGCCAAATTTTGAGGTTTGCAAAGGATTCTGGGTAACAGAACCTGGTCCGAGCCCAGCAAGTCACCCCTCCTTGGATTCCCCTAGGTCTCTAGTTTTCAGAAATGCACAGGTTTGGTAGGTTTCCCTAGGTGCCGGCTGAGCTAGAGGCCAAAATCTACAGGTAGGTACTTCGCAAAAAACACCTCTGTTTTCTTCCAAAAATTTGGATGTGTCCACGTTGCGCTTTGGGGCGTTTCCTGTCGCGGGCGCTAGGTCTACACACACAAGTGAGGTATCATTTGTATCGGGAGACTTGGGGAAACGCTGGGTGGAAGGAAATTTGTGGCTCCTCTCAGATTCCCGAACTTTCTGCCACAGAAATGTGAGGAACATGTGTTTTTTTAGCCAAATTTTGAGGTTTGCAAAGGATTCTGGGTAACAGAACCTGGTCCGAGCCCCGCAAGTCACCCCTCCTTGGATTCCCCTAGGTCTCTAGTTTTCAGAAATGCACAGGTTTGGTAGGTTTCCCTAGGTGCCGGCTGAGCTAGAGGCCAAGATCTACAGGTAGGTACTCCGCAAAAAACACCTGTTTTCTTCCAAAAATTTGGATGTGTCCACGTTGCGCTTTGGGGCGTTTCCTGTCGCGGGCGCTAGGCCTACCCACACAAGTGAGGTATCATTTTTATCAGGAGATTTGGTGGAACGCTGGGTGGAAGGAAATTTGTAGCTCCTCTCAGATTCCCGAACTTTCTGCCACAGAAATGTGAGGAACATGTGTTTTTTTAGCCATATTTTGAGGTTTGCAAACGATTTTGGGTAACAGAACCTGGTCCGAGCCCCGCAAGTCAGCCCTCCTTGGATTCCCCTAGGTCTCTAGTTTTCAGAAATGCACAGGTTTGGTAGGTTTCCCTAGGTGCCGGCTGAGCTAGAGGCCAAAATCTACAGGTAGGTACTTCGCAAAAAACACCTGTTTTCTTCCAAAAATTTGGATGTGTCCACGTTGCGCTTTGGGGCGTTTCCTGTCGCGGGCGCTAGGCCTACCCACACAAGTGAGGTATCATTTTTATCGGGAGACTTTGGGGAACGCTGGGTGTAAGGAAATTTGTGGCTCCTCTCAGATTCCCGAACTTTCTGCCACAGAAATGTGAGGAACATGTGTTTTTTTAGCCAAATTTTGAGGTTTGCAAATGATTCTGGGTAACAGAACCTGGTCCGAGCCCCGCAAGTCACCCCTCCTTGGTTTCCCTTAGGTCTCTAGTTTTCATAAATGCACAGGTTTGGTAGGTTTCCCTAGGTGCCGGCTGAGCTAGAGGCCAAAATCTACAGGTAGGTACTTCGCAAAAAACACCTCTGTTTTCTTCCAAAAATTTGGATGTGTCCACGTTGTGCTTTGGGGCGTTTCCTGTCGCGGGCGCTAGGCCTACCCACACAAGTGAGGTATCATTTTTATCGGGAGACTTGGGGGAACGCTGGGTGGAAGGAAATTTGTGGCTCCTCTCAGATTCCCAAACTTTCTGCCACAGAAATGTGAGGAACATGTGTTTCTTTAGCCAAATTTTGAGGTTTGCAAAGGATTCTGGGTAACAGAACCTGGTCCGAGCCCAGCAAGTCACCCCTCCTTGGATTCCCCTAGGTCTCTAGTTTTCAGAAATGCACAGGTTTGGTAGGTTTCCCTAGGTGCCGGCTGAGCTAGAGGCCAAAATCTAGAGGTAGGTACTTCGCAAAAAACACCTCTGTTTTCTTCCAAAAATTTGGATGTGTCCACGTTGCGCTTTGGGGCGTTTCCTGTTGCGGGCGCTAGGTCTACACACACAAGTGAGGTATCATTTGTATCGGGAGACTTGGGGAAACGCTGGGTGGAAGGAAATTTGTGGCTCCTCTCAGATTCCCGAACTTTCTGCCACAGAAATGTGAGGAACATGTGTTTTTTTAGCCAAATTTTGAGGTTTGCAAAGGATTCTGGGTAACAGAACCTGGTCCGAGCCCCGCAAGTCACCCCTCCGTGGATTCCCCTAGGTCTCTAGTTTTCAGAAATGCACAGGTTTGGTAGGTTTCCCTAGGTGCCGGCTGAGCTAGAGGCCAAAATCTACAGGTAGGTACTTCGCAAAAAACACCTCTGTTTTCTTCCAAAAATTTGGATGTGTCCACGTTGCACTTTGGGGCGTTTCCTGTCGCGGGCGCTAGGCCTACCCACACAAGTGAGGTATCATTTTTATCGTGAGACTTGGGGGAACGCTGGGTGGAAGGATATTTGTGGCTCCTCTCAGATTCCCGAACTTTCTGCCACAGAAATGTGAGGAACATGTGTTTTTTTAGCCAAATTTTGAGGTTTGCAAAGGATTCTGGGTAACTGAACCTGGTCCGAGCCCCGCAAGTCACCCCTCCTTGGATTCCCCTAGGTCTCTAGTTTTCAGAAATGCACAGGTTTGGTAGGTTTCCCTAGGTGCCGGCTGAGCTAGAGGCCAAGATCTACAGGTAGGTACTCCGCAAAAAACACCTGTTTTCTTCCAAAAATTTGGATGTGTCCACGTTGCGCTTTGGGGCGTTTCCTGTCGCGGGCGCTAGGCCTACCCACACAAGTGAGGTATCATTTTTATCAGGAGATTTGGTGGAACGCTGGGTGGAAGGAAATTTGTAGCTCCTCTCAGATTCCCGAACTTTCTGCCACAGAAATGTGAGGAACATGTGTTTTTTTAGCCATATTTTGAGGTTTGCAAACGATTTTGGGTAACAGAACCTGGTCCGAGCCCCGCAAGTCAGCCCTCCTTGGATTCCCCTAGGTCTCTAGTTTTCAGAAATGCACAGGTTTGGTAGGTTTCCCTAGGTGCCGGCTGAGCTAGAGGCCAAAATCTACAGGTAGGTACTTCGCAAAAAACACCTCTGTTTTCTTCCAAACATTTGGATGTGTCCACGTTGCGCTTTGGGGCGTTTCCTGTCGCGGGCGCTAGGCCTACCCACACAAGTGAGGTATCATTTTTATCGGGAGACTTGGGGGAACGCTGGGTGGAAGGAAATTTGTGGCTCCTCTCAGATTCCCGAACTTTCTGCCACAGAAATATGAGGAACATGTGTTTTTTTAGCCAAATTTTGAGGTTTGCAAAGGATTCTGGGTAACAGAACCTGGTCCGAGCCCCGCAAGTCACCCCTCCTTCGATTCCCCTGGGTCTCTAGTTTTCAGAAATGCACAGGTTTGGTAGGTTTCCCTAGTTGCCGGCTGAGCTAGAGGCCAAAATCTACAGGTAGGCACTTCGCAAAAAACACCTCTGTTTTCTTCCAAAAATTTGGATGTGTCCACGTTGTGCTTTGGGGCGTTTCCTGTTGCGGGCGCTAGGCCTACCCACACAAGTGAGGTATCATTTTTATCGGGAGACTTGGGGGAACGCTGGGTGAAAGGAAATTTGTAGATCCTCTCAGATTCCCAAACTTTCTGCCACAGAAATGTGAGGAACATGTGTTTTTTAAGCCAAATTTTTAGGTTTGCAAAGGATTCTGGGTAACAGAACCTGGTCCGAGCCCCGCAAGTCACCCCTCCTTGGATTCCCCTAGGTCTCTAGTTTTCAGAAATGCACAGGTTTGGTAGGTTTCCCTAGGTGCCGGCTGAGCTAGAAGCCAAAATCTACAGGTAGGCAATTCGCAAAAAACACCTCTGTTTTCTTCCAAAAATTTGGATGTGTCCACGTTGCGCTTTGGGGCGTTTCCTGACGCGGGCGCTAGGCCTACCCACACAAGTGAGGTATCATTTTTATCGGGAGACTTGGGGGAACGCTGGGTGGAAGGAAATTTGTGGCTCCTCTCAGATTCCCGAACT
Source organism: Pleurodeles waltl (assembly GCF_031143425.1). Taxonomy (NCBI): domain Eukaryota; kingdom Metazoa; phylum Chordata; class Amphibia; order Caudata; family Salamandridae; genus Pleurodeles; species Pleurodeles waltl. Next base: position 34,690 of record NW_027149989.1, on the reverse strand, counting down.
TTCTGCCACAGAAATGTGAGGAACATGTGTTTTTTTAGCCAAATTTTGAGGTTTGCAAAGGATTCTAGGTAACAGAACCTGGTCCGAGCCCCGCAAGTCACCCATCCTTGGATTCCCCTAGGTCTCTAGTTTTCAGAAATGCACAGGTTTGGTAGGTTTCCCTAGGTGCCGGCTGAGCTAGAGGCCAAGATCTACAGGTAGGTACTCCGCAAAAAACACCTGTTTTCTTCCAAAAATGTGGATGTGTCCACGTTGCGCTTTGGGGCGTTTCCTGTCGCGGGCGCTAGGCCTACCCACACAAGTGAGGTATCATTTTTATCAGGAGACTTGGTGGAACGCTGGGTGGAAGGAAATTTGTAGCTCCTCTCAGATTCCCGAACTTTCTGCCACAGAAATGTGAGGAACATGTGTTTTTTTAGCCATATTTTGAGGTTTGCAAACGATTTTGGGTAACAGAACCTGGTCCGAGCCCCGCAAGTCAGCCCTCCTTGGATTCCCCTACGTCTCTAGTTTTCAGAAATGCACAGGTTTGGTAGGTTTCCCTAGGTGCCGGCTGAGCTAGAGGCCAAAATCTACAGGTAGGTACTTCGCAAAAAACACCTCTGTTTTCTTCCAAACATTTGGATGTGTCCACGTTGCGCTTTGGGGCGTTTCCTGTCGCGGGCGCTAGGCCTACCCACACAAGTGAGGTATCATTTTTATCGGGAGACTTGGGGGAACGCTGGGTGGAAGGAAATTTGTGGCTCCTCTCAGATTCCCGAACTTTCTGCCACAGAAATGTGAGGAACATGTGTTTTTTTAGCCAAATTTTGAGGTTTGCAAAGGATTCTGGGTAACAGAACCTGGTCCGAGCCCCGCAAGTCACCCCTCCTTCGATTCCCCTGGGTCTCTAGTTTTCAGAAATGCACAGGTTTGGTAGGTTTCCCTAGGTGCCGGCTGAGCTAGAGGCCAAAATCTACAGGTAGGTACTTCGCAAAAAACACCTATGTTTTCTTCCAAAAATTTGGATGTGTCCACGTTGCGCTTTGGGGCGTTTCCTGTCGCGGGCTCTAGGCCTACCCACACAAGTGAGGTATCATTTTTATTGGGAGACTTGGGGGAATGCTGGGTGGAAGGAAATTTGTGGCTCCTCTCAGATTCCCGAACTTTCTGCCACAGAAATGTGAGGAACATGTGTTTTTTTAGCCAAATTTTGAGGTTTGCAAAGGATTCTGGGTAACAGAACCTGGTCCGAGCCCCGCAAGTCACCCCTCCTTGGATTCCCCTAGGTCTCTAGTTTTCAGAAATGCACAGGTTTGGTAGGTTTCCCTAGGTGCCGGCTGAGCTAGAAGCCAAAATCTACAGGTAGGCAATTCGCAAAAAACACCTCTGTTTTCTTCCAAAAATTTGGATGTGTCCACGTTGCGCTTTGGGGCGTTTCCTGACGCGGGCGCTAGGCCTACCCACACAAGTGAGGTATCATTTTTATCGGGAGACTTGGGGGAACGCTGGGTGGAAGGAAATTTGTGGCTCCTCTCAGATTCCCGAACTTTCTGCCACAGAAATGTGAGGAACATGTGTTTTTTTAGCCAAATTTTGAGGTTTACAAAGGATTCTAGGTAACAGAACCTGGTCCGAGCCTCGCAAGTCACCCATCCTTGGATTCCCCTAGGTCTCTAGTTTTCTGAAATGCACAGGTTTGGTAGGTTTCCCTAGGTGCCGGCTGAGCTAGAGGCCAAGATCTACAGGTAGGTACTCCGCAAAAAACACCTGTTTTCTTCCAAAAATGTGGATGTGTCCACGTTGCGCTTTGGGGCGTTTCCTGTCGCGGGCGCTTGGCCTACCCACACAAGTGAGGTATCATTTTTATCAGGAGACTTGGTGGAACGCTGGGTGGAAGGAAATTTGTAGCTCCTCTCAGATTCCCGAACTTTCTGCCACAGAAATGTGAGGAACATGTGTTTTTTTAGCCATATTTTGAGGTTTGCAAACGATTTTGGGTAACAGAACCTGGTCCGAGCCCCGCAAGTCACCCCTCCTTCGATTCCCCTGGGTCTCTATTTTTCAGAAATGCACAGGTTTGGTAGGTTTCCCTAGGTGCCGGCTGAGCTAGAGGCCAAAATCTACAGGTAGGTACTTCGCAAAAAACACCTATGTTTTCTTCCAAAAATTTGGATGTGTCCACGTTGCGCTTTGGGGCGTTTCCTGTCGCGGGCTCTAGGCCTACCCACACAAGTGAGGTATCATTTTTATTGGGAGACTTGGGGGAATGCTGGGTGGAAGGAAATTTGTGGCTCCTCTCAGATTCCCGAACTTTCTGCCACAGAAATGTGAGGAACATGTGTTTTTTTAGCCAAATTTTGAGGTTTGCAAAGGATTCTGGGTAACAGAACCTGGTCCGAGCCCCGCAAGTCACCCCTCCTTGGATTCCCCTGGGTCTCTAGTTTTCAGAAATGCACAGGTTTGGTAGGTTTCCCTAGGTGCCGGCTGAGCTAGAGTCCAAAATCTACAGGTAGGTACTTCGCAAAAAACACCTCTGTTTTCTTCCAAAAATTTGGATGTGTCCACGTTGCGCTTTGGGGCTTTTCCTGTCGCGGGCGCTAGGCCTACCCACACAAGTGAGGTATCATTTTTATCGGGAGACTTGGGGGAACGCTGGGTGGAAGGAAATTTGTGGCTCCTCTCAGATTCCAGAACTTTCTGCCACAGAAATGTGAGGAACATGTGTTTCTTTAGCCAAATTTTGAGGTTTGCAAAGGATTCTGTGTAACAGAACCTGGTCCGAGCCCAGCAAGTCACCCCTCCTTGGATTCCCCTAGGTCTCTAGTTTTCAGAAATGCACAGGTTTGGTAGGTTTCCCTAGGTGCCGGCTGAGCTAGAGGCCAAAATCTACAGGTAGGTACTTCGCAAAAAACACCTCTGTTTTCTTCCAAAAATTTGGATGTGTCCACGTTGCGCTTTGGGGCGTTTCCTGTCGCGGGCGCTAGGCCTACCCACACAAGTGAGGTATCATTTTTATCGGGAGACTTGGGGGAACGCTGGGTGGAAGGAAATTTGTGGCTCCTCTCAGATTCCCGAACTTTCTGCCACAGAAATGTGAGGACCTTGTGTTTTTTTAGCCAAATTTTGAGGTTTGCAAATGATTCTGGGTAACAGAACCTGGTCCGAGCCCCGCAAGTCACCCCTCCTTGGATTCCCCTGGGTCTCTAGTTTTCAGAAATGCACAGGTTTGGTAGGTTTCCCTAGGTGCCGGCTGAGCTAGAGGCCAAAATCTACAGGTAGGCACTTCGCAAAAAACACCTCTGTTTTCTTCCAAAAATTTGGATGTGTCCACGTTGCGCTTTGGGGCGTTTCCTGTTGCGGGCGCTAGGCCTACCCACACAAGTGAGGTATCATTTTTATCGGGAGACTTGGGGGAAAGCTGGGTGGAAGGAAATTTGTGGCTCCTCTCAGATTCCCGAACTTTCTGCCACAGAAATGTGAGGAACATGTGTTTTTTTAGCCAAATTTTGAGGTTTGCAAAGGATTCTGGGTAACAGACCCTCGTCCGAGCCCCGCAAGTCACCCCTCCTTGGATTCCCCTGGGTCTCTAGTTTTCAGAAATGCACAGGTTTGGTAGGTTTCCCTAGGTGCCGGCTGAGCTAGAGGCCAAAATCTACAGGTAGGTACTTCGCAAAAAACACCTATGTTTTCTTCCAAAAATTTGGATGTGTCCACGTTGCGCTTTGGGGCGTTTCCTGTCGCGGGCGCTAGGCCTACCCACACAAGTGAGGTATCATTTTTATTGGGAGACTTGGGGGAATGCTGGGTGGAAGGAAATTTGTGGCTCCTCTCAGATTCCCGAACTTTCTGCCACAGAAATGTGAGGAACATGTGTTTTTTCAGCCAAATTTTGTGGTTTGCAAAGGATTCTGGGTAACAGAACCTGGTCCGAGCCCCGCAAGTCACCCCTCCTTGGATTCCCCTAGGTCTCTAGTTTTCAGAAATGCACAGGTTTGGTAGGTTTCCCTAGGTGCCGGCTGAGCTAGAGTCCAAAATCTACAGGTAGGTACTTCGCAAAAAACACCTCTGTTTTCTTCCAAAAATTTGGATGTGTCCACGTTGCGCTTTGGGGCGTTTCCTGTCGCGGGCGCTAGGCCTACCCACACAAGTGAGGTATAATTTTTATCGGGAGACTTGGGGGAACGCTCGGTGGAACGAAATTTGTGGCTCCTCTCAGATTCCCGAACTTTCTGCCACAGAAATGTGAGGAACATGTGATTTTTTAGCCAAATTTTGAGGTTTGCAAATGATTCTGGGTAACAGAACCTGGTCCGAGCCCCGCAAGTCACCCCTCCTTGGATTCCCCTGGGTCTCTAGTTTTCAGAAATGCACAGGTTTGGTAGGTTTCCCTAGGTACCGGCTGAGCTAGAGGCCAACATCTACAGGTAGGCACTTCGCAAAAAACACCTGTTTTCTTCCAAAAATTTGGATGTGTCCACGTTGTGCTTTGGGGCGTTTCCTGTCGCGGGCGCTAGGCCTACCCACACAAGTGAGGTATCATTTTTATCGGGAGACTTGGGGGAACGCTGGGTGGAAGGAAATTTGTGGCTCCTCTCAGATTCCCGAACTTTCTGCCACAGAAATGTGAGGAACATGTGTTTTTTTAGCCAAATTTTGAGGTTTGCAAAGGATTCTGGGTAACAGAACCTGGTCCGAGCCCCGCAAGTCACCCCTCCTTGGATTCCCCTGGGTCTCTAGTTTTCAGAAATGCACAGGTTTGGTAGGTTTCCCTAGGTGCCGGCTGAGCTAGAGGCCAAGATCTACAGGTAGGTACTCCGCAAAAAACACCTGTTTTCTTCCAAAAATTTGGATGTGTCCACGTTGCGCTTTGGGGCGTTTCCTGTCGCGGGCGCTAGGCCTACCCACACAAGTGAGGTATCATTTTTATCAGGAGACTTGGTGGAACGCTGGGTGGAAGGAAATTTGTAGCTCCTCTCAGATTCCCGAACTTTCTGCCACAGAAATGTGAGGAACATGTGTTTTTTTAGCCATATTTTGAGGTTTGCAAACGATTTTGGGTAACAGAACCTGGTCCGAGCCCCGCTAGTCAGCCCTCCTTCGATTCCCCTACGTCTCTAGTTTTCAGAAATGCACAGGTTTGGTAGGTTTCCCTAGGTGCCGGCTGAGCTAGAGGCCAAAATCTACAGGTAGGTACTTCGCAAAAAACACCTATGTTTTCTTCCAAAAATTTGGATGTGTCCACGTTGCGCTTTGGGGCGTTTCCTGTCGCGGGCTCTAGGCCTACCCACACAAGTGAGGTATCATTTTTATTGGGAGACTTGGGGGAATGCTGGGTGGAAGGAAATTTGTGGCTCCTCTCAGATTCCCGAACTTTCTGCCACAGAAATGTGAGGAACATGTGTTTTTTTAGCCAAATTTTGAGGTTTGCAAAGGATTCTGGGTAACAGAACCTGGTCCGAGCCCCGCAAGTCACCCCTCCTTGGATTCCCCTGGGTCTCTAGTTTTCAGAAATGCACAGGTTTGGTAGGTTTCCCTAGGTGCCGGCTGAGCTAGAGTCCAAAATCTACAGGTAGGTACTTCGCAAAAAACACCTCTGTTTTCTTCCAAAAATTTGGATGTGTCCACGTTGCGCTTTGGGGCTTTTCCTGTCGCGGGCGCTAGGCCTACCCACACAAGTGAGGTATCATTTTTATCGGGAGACTTGGGGGAACGCTGGGTGGAAGGAAATTTGTGGCTCCTCTCAGATTCCAGAACTTTCTGCCACAAAAATGTGAGGAACATGTGTTTCTTTAGCCAAATTTTGAGGTTTGCAAAGGATTCTGGGTAACAGAACCTGGTCCGAGCCCAGCAAGTCACCCCTCCTTGGATTCCCCTAGGTCTCTAGTTTTCAGAAATGCACAGGTTTGGTAGGTTTCCCTAGGTGCCGGCTGAGCTAGAGGCCAAAATCTACAGGTAGGTACTTCGCAAAAAACACCTCTGTTTTCTTCCAAAAATTTGGATGTGTCCACGTTGCGCTTTGGGGCGTTTCCTGTCGCGGGCGCTAGGCCTACCCACACAGGTGAGGTATCATTTTTATCGGGAGACTTGGGGGAACGCTGGGTGGAAGGAAATTTGTGGCTCCTCTCAGATTCCCGAACTTTCTGCCACAGAAATGTGAGGACCTTGTGTTTTTTTAGCCAAATTTTGAGGTTTGCAAATGATTCTGGGTAACAGAACCTGGTCCGAGCCCCGCAAGTCACCCCTCCTTGGATTCCCCTGGGTCTCTAGTTTTCAGAAATGCACAGGTTTGGTAGGTTTCCCTAGGTACCCGGCTGAGCTAGAGGCCAACATCTACAGGTAGGCACTTCGCAAAAAACACCTGTTTTCTTCCAAAAATTTGGATGTGTCCACGTTGTGCTTTGGGGCGTTTCCTGTCGCGGGCGCTAGGCCTACCCACACAAGTGAGGTATCATTTTTATCGGGAGACTTGGGGGAACGCTGGGTGGAAGGAAATTTGTGGCTCCTCTCAGATTCCCGAACTTTCTGCCACAGAAATGTGAGGAACATGTGTTTTTTTAGCCAAATTTTGAGGTTTGCAAAGGATTCTGGGTAACAGAACCTGGTCCGAGCCCCGCAAGTCACCCCTCCTTGGATTCCCCTGGGTCTCTAGTTTTCAGAAATGCACAGGTTTGGTAGGTTTCCCTAGGTGCCGGCTGAGCTAGAGGCCAAGATCTACAGGTAGGTACTCCGCAAAAAACACCTGTTTTCTTCCAAAAATTTGGATGTGTCCACGTTGCGCTTTGGGGCGTTTCCTGTCGCGGGCGCTAGGCCTACCCACACAAGTGAGGTATCATTTTTATCAGGAGACTTGGTGGAACGCTGGGTGGAAGGAAATTTGTAGCTCCTCTCAGATTCCCGAACTTTCTGCCACAGAAATGTGAGGAACATGTGTTTTTTTAGCCATATTTTGAGGTTTGCAAACGATTTTGGGTAACAGAACCTGGTCCGAGCCCCGCTAGTCAGCCCTCCTTCGATTCCCCTACGTCTCTAGTTTTCAGAAATGCACAGGTTTGGTAGGTTTCCCTAGGTGCCGGCTGAGCTAGAGGCCAAAATCTACAGGTAGGTACTTCGCAAAAAACACCTATGTTTTCTTCCAAAAATTTGGATGTGTCCACGTTGCGCTTTGGGGCGTTTCCTGTCGCGGGCTCTAGGCCTACCCACACAAGTGAGGTATCATTTTTATTGGGAGACTTGGGGGAATGCTGGGTGGAAGGAAATTTGTGGCTCCTCTCAGATTCCCGAACTTTCTGCCACAGAAATGTGAGGAACATGTGTTTTTTTTAGCCAAATTTTGAGGTTTGCAAAGGATTCTGGGTAACAGAACCTGGTCCGAGCCCCGCAAGTCACCCCTCCTTGGATTCCCCTGGGTCTCTAGTTTTCAGAAATGCACAGGTTTGGTAGGTTTCCCTAGGTGCCGGCTGAGCTAGAGTCCAAAATCTACAGGTAGGTACTTCGCAAAAAACACCTCTGTTTTCTTCCAAAAATTTGGATGTGTCCACGTTGCGCTTTGGGGCTTTTCCTGTCGCGGGCGCTAGGCCTACCCACACAAGTGAGGTATCATTTTTATCGGGAGACTTGGGGGAACGCTGGGTGGAAGGAAATTTGTGGCTCCTCTCAGATTCCAGAACTTTCTGCCACAAAAATGTGAGGAACATGTGTTTCTTTAGCCAAATTTTGAGGTTTGCAAAGGATTCTGGGTAACAGAACCTGGTCCGAGCCCAGCAAGTCACCCCTCCTTGGATTCCCCTAGGTCTCTAGTTTTCAGAAATGCACAGGTTTGGTAGGTTTCCCTAGGTGCCGGCTGAGCTAGAGGCCAAAATCTACAGGTAGGTACTTCGCAAAAAACACCTCTGTTTTCTTCCAAAAATTTGGATGTGTCCACGTTGCGCTTTGGGGCGTTTCCTGTCGCGGGCGCTAGGCCTACCCACACAGGTGAGGTATCATTTTTATCGGGAGACTTGGGGGAACGCTGGGTGGAAGGAAATTTGTGGCTCCTCTCAGATTCCCGAACTTTCTGCCACAGAAATGTGAGGACCTTGTGTTTTTTTAGCCAAATTTTGAGGTTTGCAAATGATTCTGGGTAACAGAACCTGGTCCGAGCCCCGCAAGTCACCCCTCCTTGGATTCCCCTGGGTCTCTAGTTTTCAGAAATGCACAGGTTTGGTAGGTTTCCATAGGTGCCGGCTGAGCTAGAGGCCAAAATCTACAGGTAGGCACTTCGCAAAAAACACCTCTGTTTTCTTCCAAAAATTTGGATGTGTCCACGTTGCGCTTTGGGGCGTTTCCTGTTGCGGGCGCTAGGCCTACCCACACAAGTGAGGTATCATTTTTATCGGGAGACTTGGGGGAAAGCTGGGTGGAAGGAAATTTGTGGCTCCTCTCAGATTCCCGAACTTTCTGCCACAGAAATGTGAGGAACATGTGTTTTTTTAGCCAAATTTTGAGGTTTGCAAAGGATTCTGGGTAACAGACCCTCGTCCGAGCCCCGCAAGTCACCCCTCCTTGGATTCCCCTGGGTCTCTAGTTTTCAGAAATGCACAGGTTTGGTAGGTTTCCCTAGGTGCCGGCTGAGCTAGAGGCCAAAATCTACAGGTAGGTACTTCGCAAAAAACACCTATGTTTTCTTCCAAAAATTTGGATGTGTCCACGTTGCGCTTTGGGGCGTTTCCTGTCGCGGGCGCTAGGCCTACCCACACAAGTGAGGTATCATTTTTATTGGGAGACTTGGGGGAATGCTGGGTGGAAGGAAATTTGTGGCTCCTCTCAGATTCCCGAACTTTCTGCCACAGAAATGTGAGGAACATGTGTTTTTTTAGCCAAATTTTGAGGTTTGCAAAGGATTCTGGGTAACAGAACCTGGTCCGAGCCCCGCAAGTCACCCCTCCTTGGATTCCCCTGGGTCTCTAGTTTTCAGAAATGCACAGGTTTGGTAGGTTTCCCTAGGTGCCGGCTGAGCTAGAGTCCAAAATCTACAGGTAGGCACTTTGCAAAAAACACCTCTGTTTTCTTCCAAAAATTTGGATGTGTCCACGTTGCGCTTTGGGGCGTTTCCTGTTGCGGGCGCTAGGCCTACCCACACAAGTGAGGAATCATTTTTATTGGGAGACTTGGGGGAACGCTGGGTGGAAGGAAATTTGTGGCTCCTCTCAGATTCCAGAACTTTCTGCCACAGAAATGTGAGGAACATGTGTTTCTTTAGCCAAATTTTGAGGTTTGCAAAGGATTCTGGGTAACAGAACCTGGTCCGAGCCCAGCAAGTCACCCCTCCTTGGATTCCCCTAGGTCTCTAGTTTTCAGAAATGCACAGGTTTGGTAGGTTTCCCTAGGTGCCGGCTGAGCTAGAAGCCAAAATCTACAGGTAGGCAATTCGCAAAAAACACCTCTGTTTTCTTCCAAAAATTTGGATGTGTCCACGTTGCGCTTTGGGGCGTTTCCTGACGCGGGCGCTAGGCCTACCCACACAAGTGAGGTATAATTTTTATTGGGAGTCTTGGGGGAATGCTGGGTGGAAGGAAATTTGTGGCTCCTCTCAGATTCCCGAACTTTCTGCCACAGAAATGTGAGGAACATGTGTTTTTTTAGCCATATTTTGAGGTTTGCAAAGGATTCTGGGTAACAGAACCTGGTCCGAGCCCCGCAAGTCACCCCTCCTTGGATTCCCCTGGGTCTCTAGTTTTCAGAAATGCACAGGTTTGGTAGGTTTCCCTAGGTGCCGGCTGAGCTAGAGTCCAAAATCTATAGGTAGGCACTTCGCAAAAAACACCTCTGTTTTCTTCCAAAAATTTGGATGTGTCCACGTTGCGCTTTGGGGCGTTTCCTGTCGCGGGCGCTAGGCCTACCCACACAAGTGAGGTATCATTTTTATTGGGAGACTTGGGGGAATGCTGGGTGGAAGGAAATTTGTGGCTCCTCTCAGATTCCCGAACTTTCTGCCACAGAAATGTGAGGAACATGTGTTTCTTTAGCCAAATTTTGAGGTTTGCAAAGGATTCTGGGTAACATAACCTGGTCCGAGCCCCGCAAGTCACCCCTCCTTAGATTCCCCTAGGTCTCTAGTTGTCAGAAATGCACAGGTTTGGTAGGTTTCCCTAGGTGCCGGCTGAGCTAGAGGCCAAAATCTACAGGTAGGTACTTCGCAAAAAACACCTGTTTTCTTCCAAAAATTTGGATGTGTCCACGTTGCGCTTTGGGGCGTTTCCTGTCGCGGGCGCTAGGCCTACCCACACAAGTGAGGTATCATTTTTATCGGGAGACTTTGGGGAACGCTGGGTGTAAGGAAATTTGTGGCTCCTCTCAGATTCCCGAACTTTCTGCCACAGAAATGTGAGGAACATGTGTTTTTTTAGCCAAATTTTGAGGTTTGCAAATGATTCTGGGTAACAGAACCTGGTCCGAGCCCCGCAAGTCACCCCTCCTTGGTTTCCCTTAGGTCTCTAGTTTTCAGAAATGCACAGGTTTGGTAGGTTTCCCTAGGTGCCGGCTGAGCTAGAGGCCAAAATCTACAGGTAGGTACTTCGCAAAAAACACCTCTGTTTTCTTCCAAAAATTTGGATGTGTCCACGTTGTGCTTTGGGGCGTTTCCTGTCGCGGGCGCTAGGCCTACCCACACAAGTGAGGTATCATTTTTATCGGGAGACTTGGGGGAACGCTGGGTGGAAGGAAATTTGTGGCTCCTCTCAGATTCCCAAACTTTCTGCCACAGAAATGTGAGGAACATGTGTTTCTTTAGCCAAATTTTGAGGTTTGCAAAGGATTCTGGGTAACAGAACCTGGTCCGAGCCCAGCAAGTCACCCCTCCTTGGATTCCCCTAGGTCTCTAGTTTTCAGAAATGCACAGGTTTGGTAGGTTTCCCTAGGTGCCGGCTGAGCTAGAGGCCAAAATCTACAGGTAGGTACTTCGCAAAAAACACCTCTGTTTTCTTCCAAAAATGTGGATGTGTCCACGTTGCGCTTTGGGGCGTTTCCTGTCGCGGGCGCTAGGTCTACACACACAAGTGAGGTATCATTTGTATCGGGAGACTTGGGGAAACGCTGGGTGGAAGGAAATTTGAGGCTCCTCTCAGATTCCCGAACTTTCTGCCACAGAAATGTGAGGAACATTTTTTTTTTTAGCCAAATTTTGAGGTTTGCAAAGGATTCTGGGTAACAGAACCTGGTCCGAGCCCCGCAAGTCACCCCTCCGTGGATTCCCCTAGGTCTCTAGTTTTCAGAAATGCACAGGTTTGGTAGGTTTTCCTAGGTGCCGGCTGAGCTAGAGGCCAAAATCTACAGGTAGGTACTTCGCAAAAAACACCTCTGTTTTCTTCCAAAAATTTGGATGTGTCCACGTTGTACTTTGGGGCGTTTCCTGTCGCGGGCGCTAGGCCTACCCACACAAGTGAGGTATCATTTTTATCGGGAGACTTGGGGGAACGCTGGGTGGAAGGATATTTGTGGCTCCTCTCAGATTCCCGAACTTTCTGCCACAGAAATGTGAGGAACATGTGTTTTTTTAGCCAAATTTTGAGGTTTGCAAAGGATTCTGGGTAACAGAACCTGGTCCGAGCCCCGCAAGTCACCCCTCCTTGGATTCCCCTAGGTCTCTAGTTTTCAGAAATGCGCAGGTTTGGTAGGTTTCCCAGGTGCCGGTTGAGCTAGAGGCCAAAATCTACAGGTAGGTACTTCGCAAAAAACACCTCTGTTTTGTTCCAAAAATTTGGATGTGTCCACGTTGCGCTTTGGGGCGTTTCCTGTCACGGGCGCTAGGCCTACCCACACAAGTGAGGTATCATTTTTATCGGGAGACTTGGGGGAACGCTGGGTGGAAGGAAATTTGTAGATCCTCTCAGATTCCCAAACTTTCTGCCACAGAAATGTGAGGAACATGTGTTTTTTTAGCCAAATTTTTAGGTTTGCAAAGGATTCTGGGTAACAGAACCTGGTCCGAGCCCCGCAAGTCACCCCTCCTTGGATTCCCCTAGGTCTCTAGTTTTCAGAAATGCACAGGTTTGGTAGGTTTCCCTAGGTGCCGGCTGAGCTAGAGGCCAAAATCTACAGGTAGGTACTTCGCAAAAAACACCTGTTTTCTTCCAAAAATTTGGATGTGTCCACGTTGCGCTTTGGGGCGTTTCCTGTCGCAGGCGCTAGGCCTACCCACACAAGTGAGGAATCATTTTTATCAGGAGACTTGGTTGAACGCTGGGTGGAAGGAAATTTGTAGCTCCTCTCAGATTCCCGAACTTTCTGCTACAGAAATGTGAGGAACATGTGATTTTTTAGCCAAATTTTGAGGTTTGCAAAGGATTCTGGGTAACAGAACCTGGTACGAGCCCCGCAAGTCACCCCTCCTTGGATTCCCCTAGGTCTCTAGTTTTCAGAAATGCACATGTTTGGTAGGTCTCCCTAGGTGCCGGCTGAGCTAGAGGCCAAAATCTACAGGTAGGCACTTCGCAAAAAACACCTCTGTTTTCTTCCAAAAATTTGGATGTGTCCACGTTGCGCTTTGGGGCGTTTCCTGTCGCGGGCGCTAGGCCTACCCACACAAGTGAGGTATCATTTTTATCGGGAGACTTGGGGGAACGCTGGGTGGAAGGAAATTTATGCCTCCTCTCAGATTCCAGAACTTTCTGCCACAGAAATGTGAGGAACATGTGTTTTTTTAGCCATATTTTGAGGTTTGCAAACGATTTTGGGTAACAGAACCTGGTCCGAGCCCCGCAAGTCACCCCTCCTTGGATTCCCCTGGGTCTCTAGTTTTCAGAAATGCACAGGTTTGGTAGGTTTCCCTAGTTACCGGCTGAGCTAGAGGCCAAAATCTACAGGTAGGCACTTCGCAAAAAACACCTCTGTTTTCTTCCAAAAATTTGGATGTGTCCACGTTGTGCTTTGGGGCGTTTCCTGTCGCGGACGCTAGGCCTACCCACACAAGTGAGGTATCATTTTTATCGGGAGACTTGGGGGAACGTTGGGTGGAAGGAAATTTGTGGCTCCTCTCAGATTCCCAAACTTTCTGCCACAGAAATGTGAGGAACATGTGTTTCTTTAGCCAAAGTTTGAGGTTTGCAAAGGATTCTGGGTAACAGAACCTGGTCCGAGCCCAGCAAGTCACCCCTCCTTGGATTCCCCTAGGTCTCTAGTTTTCAGAAATGCACAGGTTTGGTAGGTTTCCCTAGGTGCCGGCTGAGCTAGAGGCCAAAATCTACAGGTAGGCACTTTGCAAAAAACACCTCTGTTTTCTTCCAAAAATTTGGATGTGTCCACGTTGCGCTTTGGGGCGTTTCCTGTCGCGGGCACTAGGCCTACCCACACAAGTGAGGTATCATTTTTATCGGGAGACTTCGGGGAACGCTGGGAGGAAGCAAATTTGTGGCTCCTCTCAGATTCCCGAACTTTCTGCCACAGAAATGTGAGGAACATGTGTTTTTTTAGCCAAATTTTGAGGTTTGCAAAGGATTCTGGGTAACAGAACCTGGTCTGAGCCCAGCAAGTCACCCCTCCTTGGATTCCTCTAGGTCTCTAGTTTTCAGAAATGCACAGGTTTGGTAGGTTTCCCTAGGTGCCTGCTGCGCTAGAGGCCAAAATCTACAGGTAGGCACTTCGCAAAAAACACCTCTGTTTTCTTCCAAAAATTTGGATGTGTCCACGTTGTGCTTTGGGGCGTTTCCTGTCGCGGGCGCTAGGCCTACCCACACAAGTGAGGTATCATTTTTATCGGGAGACTTGGGGGAACGCTGGGTAGAAGGAAATTTGTGGCTCCTCTCAGATTCCCAAACTTTCTGCCACAGAAATGTGAGGAACATGTGTTTCTTTAGCCAAATTTTGAGGTTTGCAAACGATTCTGGGTAACAGAACCTGGTCCGAGCCCAGCAAGTCACCCCTCCTTGGATTCCCCTAGGTCTCTAGTTTTCAGAAATGCACAGGTTTGGTAGGTTTCCCTAGGTGCCGGCTGAGCTAGAGGCCAAAATCTACAGGTAGGTACTTCGCAAAAAACACCTCTGTTTTCTTCCAAAAATTTGGATGTGTCCACGTTGCGCTTTGGGGCGTTTCCTGTCGCGGGCGCTAGGTCTACCCACACAAGTGAGGTATCATTTGTATCGGGAGACTTGGGGGAACGCTGGGTGGAAGGAAATTTGTGGCTCCTCTCAGATTCCAGAACTTTCTGCCACAGAAATGTGAGGAACATGTGTTTTTTTAGCCAAATTTTGAGGTTTGCAAAGGATTCTGGGTAACAGAACCTGGTCCGAGCCCCGCAAGTCACCCCTCCTTGGATTCCCCTAGGTCTCTAGTTTTCAGAAATGCGCAGGTTTGGTAGGTTTCCCAGGTGCCGGTTGAGCTAGAGGCCAAAATCTACAGGTAGGTACTTCGCAAAAAACACCTCTGTTTTGTTCCAAAAATTTGGATGTGTCCACGTTGCGCTTTGGGGCGTTTCCTGTCACGGGCGCTAGGCCTACCCACACAAGTGAGGTATCATTTTTATCGGGAGACTTGGGGGAACGCTGGGTGGAAGGAAATTTGTAGATCCTCTCAGATTCCCAAACTTTCTGCCACAGAAATGTGAGGAACATGTGTTTTTTTAGCCAAATTTTTAGGTTTGCAAAGGATTCTGGGTAACAGAACCTGGTCCGAGCCCCGCAAGTCACCCCTCCTTGGATTCCCCTAGGTCTCTAGTTTTCAGAAATGCACAGGTTTGGTAGGTTTCCCTAGGTGCCGGCTGAGCTAGAGGCCAAAATCTACAGGTAGGTACTTCGCAAAAAACACCTGTTTTCTTCCAAAAATTTGGATGTGTCCACGTTGCGCTTTGGGGCGTTTCCTGTCGCAGGCGCTAGGCCTACCCACACAAGTGAGGAATCATTTTTATCAGGAGACTTGGTTGAACGCTGGGTGGAAGGAAATTTGTAGCTCCTCTCAGATTCCCGAACTTTCTGCTACAGAAATGTGAGGAACATGTGATTTTTTAGCCAAATTTTGAGGTTTGCAAAGGATTCTGGGTAACAGAACCTGGTACGAGCCCCGCAAGTCACCCCTCCTTGGATTCCCCTAGGTCTCTAGTTTTCAGAAATGCACATGTTTGGTAGGTCTCCCTAGGTGCCGGCTGAGCTAGAGGCCAAAATCTACAGGTAGGCACTTCGCAAAAAACACCTCTGTTTTCTTCCAAAAATTTGGATGTGTCCACGTTGCGCTTTGGGGCGTTTCCTGTCGCGGGCGCTAGGCCTACCCACACAAGTGAGGTATCATTTTTATCGGGAGACTTGGGGGAACGCTGGGTGGAAGGAAATTTATGCCTCCTCTCAGATTCCAGAACTTTCTGCCACAGAAATGTGAGGAACATGTGTTTTTTTAGCCATATTTTGAGGTTTGCAAACGATTTTGGGTAACAGAACCTGGTCCGAGCCCCGCAAGTCACCCCTCCTTGGATTCCCCTGGGTCTCTAGTTTTCAGAAATGCACAGGTTTGGTAGGTTTCCCTAGTTACCGGCTGAGCTAGAGGCCAAAATCTACAGGTAGGCACTTCGCAAAAAACACCTCTGTTTTCTTCCAAAAATTTGGATGTGTCCACGTTGTGCTTTGGGGCGTTTCCTGTCGCGGACGCTAGGCCTACCCACACAAGTGAGGTATCATTTTTATCGGGAGACTTGGGGGAACGTTGGGTGGAAGGAAATTTGTGGCTCCTCTCAGATTCCCAAACTTTCTGCCACAGAAATGTGAGGAACATGTGTTTCTTTAGCCAAAGTTTGAGGTTTGCAAAGGATTCTGGGTAACAGAACCTGGTCCGAGCCCAGCAAGTCACCCCTCCTTGGATTCCCCTAGGTCTCTAGTTTTCAGAAATGCACAGGTTTGGTAGGTTTCCCTAGGTGCCGGCTGAGCTAGAGGCCAAAATCTACAGGTAGGCACTTTGCAAAAAACACCTCTGTTTTCTTCCAAAAATTTGGATGTGTCCACGTTGCGCTTTGGGGCGTTTCCTGTCGCGGGCACTAGGCCTACCCACACAAGTGAGGTATCATTTTTATCGGGAGACTTCGGGGAACGCTGGGAGGAAGCAAATTTGTGGCTCCTCTCAGATTCCCGAACTTTCTGCCACAGAAATGTGAGGAACATGTGTTTTTTTAGCCAAATTTTGAGGTTTGCAAAGGATTCTGGGTAACAGAACCTGGTCTGAGCCCAGCAAGTCACCCCTCCTTGGATTCCTCTAGGTCTCTAGTTTTCAGAAATGCACAGGTTTGGTAGGTTTCCCTAGGTGCCTGCTGCGCTAGAGGCCAAAATCTACAGGTAGGCACTTCGCAAAAAACACCTCTGTTTTCTTCCAAAAATTTGGATGTGTCCACGTTGTGCTTTGGGGCGTTTCCTGTCGCGGGCGCTAGGCCTACCCACACAAGTGAGGTATCATTTTTATCGGGAGACTTGGGGGAACGCTGGGTAGAAGGAAATTTGTGGCTCCTCTCAGATTCCCAAACTTTCTGCCACAGAAATGTGAGGAACATGTGTTTCTTTAGCCAAATTTTGAGGTTTGCAAACGATTCTGGGTAACAGAACCTGGTCCGAGCCCAGCAAGTCACCCCTCCTTGGATTCCCCTAGGTCTCTAGTTTTCAGAAATGCACAGGTTTGGTAGGTTTCCCTAGGTGCCGGCTGAGCTAGAGGCCAAAATCTACAGGTAGGTACTTCGCAAAAAACACCTCTGTTTTCTTCCAAAAATTTGGATGTGTCCACGTTGCGCTTTGGGGCGTTTCCTGTCGCGGGCGCTAGGTCTACCCACACAAGTGAGGTATCATTTGTATCGGGAGACTTGGGGAAACGCTGGGTGGAAGGAAATTTGTGGCTCCTCTCAGATTCCCGAACTTTCTGCCACAGAAATGTGAGGAACATGTGTTTTTTTTTGCCAAATTTTGAGGTTTGCAAAGGATTCTGGGTAACAGAACCTGGTCCGAGCCCCGCAAGTCACCCCTCCTTGGATTCCCCTAGGTCTCTAGTTTTCAGAAATGCACAGGTTTGGTAGGTTTCCCTAGGTGCCGGCTGAGCTAGAGGCCAAAATCTACAGGTAGGTACTTCGCAAAAAACACCTCTGTTTTCTTCCAAAAATTTGGATGTGTCCACGTTCCGCTTTGGGGCGTTTCCTGTCGCGGGCGCTAGGCCTACCCACACAAGTGAGGTATCATTTTTATTGGGAGACTTGGGGGAACGCTGGGTGGAAGGAAATTTGTGGCTCCTCTCAGATTCCCGAACTTTCTGCCACAGAAATGTGAGGAACATGTGTTTTTTTAGCCAAATTTTGATGTTTGCAAAGGATTCTGGGTAACAGAACCTGGTCCGAGCCCCGCAAGTCGCCCCTCCTTGGATTCCCCTAGGTCTCTAGTTTTCAGAAATGCGCAGGTTTGGTAGGTTTCCCAGGTGCCGGTTGAGCTAGAGACCAAAATCTACAGGTAGGTACTTCGCAAAAAACACCTCTGTTTTCTTCCAAAAATTTGGATGTGTCCACGTTGCGCTTTGGGGCGTTTCCTGTCACGGGCGCTAGGCCTACCCACACAAGTGAGGTATCATTTTTATCGGGAGACTTGGGAGAATGCTGGGTGAAAGGAAATTTGTGGCTCCTCTCAGATTCCCGAACTTTCTGCCACAGAAATGTGAGGAACATGTGTTTTTTTAGCCAAATTTTGAGGTTTGCAAAGGATTCTGGGTAACAGAACCTGGTCCGAGCCCCGCAAGTCACCCCTCCTTGGATTCCCCTGGGTCTCTAGTTTTCAGAAATGCACAGGTTTGGTAGGTTTCCCTAGGTGCCGGCTGAGCTAGAGGCCAAAATCTACAGGTAGGCACTTCGCAAAAAACACCTCTGTTTTCTTCCAAAAATTTGGATGTGTCCACGTTGCGCTTTGGGGCGTTTCCTGTTGCGGGCGCTAGGCCTACCCACACAAGTGAGGTATCATTTTTATCGGGAGACTTGGGGGAAAGCTGGGTGGAAGGAAATTTGTGGCTCCTCTCAGATGCCCGAACTTTCTGCCACAGAAATGTGAGGAACATGTGTTTTTTTAGCCAAATTTTGAGGTTTGCAAAGAATTCTGGGTAACAGAACCTGGTCGGAGCCCCGCAAGTCACCCCTCCTTGGATTCCCCTGGGTCTCTAGTTTTCAGAAATGCACAGGTTTGGTAGGTTTCCCTAGGTGCCGGCTGAGCTAGAGGCCAAAATCTACAGGTAGGCACTTCGCAAAAAACACCTCTGTTTTCTTCCAAAAATTTGGATGTGTCCACTTTGTGCTTTGGGGCGTTTCCTGTCGCGGGCGCTAGGCCTACCCACACAAGTGAGGTATCATTTTTATCGGGAGACTTGGGGGAACGCTGGGTGGAAGGAAATTTGTAGCTCCTCTCAGATTCCCGAACTTTCTGCCACAGAAATGTGAGGAACATGTCTTTTTTTAGCCAAATTTTGAGGTTTGCAAAGGATTCTGGGTAACAGAACCTGGTCGGAGCCCCGCAAGTCACCCCTCCTTGGATTCCCCTAGGTCTCTAGTTTGCAGAAATGCACAGGTTTGGTAGGTTTCCGTAGGTGCCGGCTGAGCTAGAGGCCAAAATCTACAGGTAGGTACTTCGCAAAAAACACCTCTGTTTTCTTCCAAAAATTTGGATGTGTCCACGTTGCGCTTTGGGGCGTTTCTTGTCGCGGGCGCTAGGCCTACCCACACAAGTGAGGCATCATTTTTATCGGGAGACTTGGGGGAACGCTGAGTGGAAGGAAATTTGTGGCTCCTCTCAGATTCCAGAACTTTCTGCCACAGAAATGTGAGGAACATGTGTTTTTTTAGCCATATTTTGAGGTTTGCAAAGGATTTTGGGTAACAGAACCTGGTGCGAGCCCAGCAAGTCAGCCCTCCTTGGATTCCCCTACGTCTCTAGTTTTCAGAAATGCACAGGTTTGGTATGTTTCCCTAGGTGCCGGCTGAGCTAGAGGCCAAAATCTACAGGTAGGTACTTCGCAAAAAACACCTCTGTTTTCTTCCAAACATTTGGATGTGTCCACGTTGCGCTTTGGGGCGTTTCCTGTCGCGGGCGCTAGGCCTACCCACACAAGTGAGGTATCATTTTTATCGGGAGACTTGGGGGAACGCTGGGTGGAAGGAAATTTGTGGCTCCTCTCAGATTCCTGAACTTTCTGCCACAGAAATGTGAAGAACATGTGTTTTTTTAGCCACATTTTGAGGTTTGCAAAGGATTCTGGGTAACAGAACCTGGTCCGAGCCCCGCAAGTCACCCCTCCTTGGATTCCCCTAGGTCTCTAGTTTTCAGAAATGCACAGGTTTGGTAGGTTTCCCTAGGTGCCGGCTGAGCTAGAGGCCAAAATCTACAGCTAGGTACTTCGCAAAAAACACCTATGTTTTCTTCCAAAAATTTGGATGTGTCCACGTTGCGCTTTGGGGCGTTTCCTGACGCGGGCGCTAGGCCTACCCACACAAGTGAGGTATCATTTTTATTGGGAGACTTGGGGGAATGCTGTGTGGAAGGAAATTTGTGGCTCCTCTCAGATTCCCGAACTTTCTGCCACAGAAATGTGAGGAACTTGTGTTTTTTTAGCCAAATTTTGAGGTTTGCAAAGGATTCTGGGTAACAGAACCTGGTCCGAGCCTCGCAAGTCACCCATCCTTGGATTCCCCTAGGTCTCTAGTTTTCAGAAATGCACAGGTTTGGTAGGTTTCCCTAGGTGCCGGCTGAGCTAGAGGCCAAAATCTACAGGTAGGCACTTCGCAAAAAACACCTCTGTTTTCTTCCAAAAATGTGGATGTGTCCACGTTGCGCTTTGGGGCGTTTCCTGTCGCGGGCGCTAGGCCTACCCACACAAGTGAGGTATCATTTTTATCGGGAGACTTGGGGGAACGCTGCGTGGAAGGAAATTTGTGGCTCCTCTCAGATTCCCGAACTTTCTGCCAAAGAAATGTGAGGAACATGTGTTTTTTTAGCCAAATTTTAAGGTTTGCAAAGGATTCTGGGTAACAGAACCTGGTCCGAGCCCCGCAAGTCACCCCTCCTTGGATTCCCCTAGGTCTCTAGTTTGCAGAATTGCACAGGTTTGGTAGGTTTCCCTAGGTGCCGGCTGAGCTAGAGGCCAAAATCTACAGGTAGGTACTTCGCAAAAAACACCTCTGTTTTCTTCCAAAAATTTGGATGTGTCCACGTTGCGCTTTGGGGCGTTTCCTGTCGCGGGCGCTAGACCTACCCACACAAGTGAGGTATCATTTTTATCGGGAGACTTGGGGGAATGCTGGGTGGAATGAAATTTGTGGCTCCTCTCAGATTCCCGAACTTTCTGCCACAGAAATGTGAGGAACATGTGTTTTTTTAGCCAAATTTTTAGGTTTGCAAAGGATTCTGGGTAACAGAACCTGGTCCGAGCCCCGCAAGTAACCCCTCCTTGGATTCCCCTGGGTCTCTAGGTTTCAGAAATGCACAGGTTTGGTAGGTTTCCCTAGGTGCCGGCTGAGCTAGAGGCCAAAATCTACATGTAGGCACTTCGCAAAAAACACCTCTGTTTTCTTCCAAAAATTTGGATGTGTCCACGTTGCGCTTTGGGGCGTTTCCTGTCGCGAACGCTAGGCCTACCCACACAAGTGAGGTATAATTTTTATCGAGAGACTTGGGGGAACGCTGGGTGGAAGGAAATTTGTGGCTCCTCTCAGATTCCAGAACTTTCTGCCACAGAAATGTGAGGAACATGTGTTTTTTTAGCCATATTTTGAGGTTTGCAAACGATTTTGGGTAACAGAACCTGGTCCGAGCTCCGCAAGTCAGCCCTCCTTGGATTCCACTAGGTCTCTAGTTTTCAGAAATGCACAGGTTTGATAGATTTCCCTAGGTGCCGGCTGAGCTAGAGGCCAAAATCTACTAGTAGGTACTTCGCAAAAAACACCTGTTTTCTTCCAAAAATTTGGATGTGTCCACTTTGCGCTTTGGGGCGTTTCCTGTCGCTGGCGCTAGGCCTACCCACACAAGTGAGGTATCATTTTTATCGGGAGACTTGGGGGAACGCTGGGTGGAAGGAAATTTGTGGCTCCTCTCAGATTCCCGAACTTTCTGCCACAGAAATGTGAGGAACATGTGTTTTTTTAGCCAAATTTTGAGGTTTGCAAAGGATTCTGGGTAACAGAACCTGGTCCGAGCCCCGCAAGTCACCCCTCCTTGGATTCCCCTAGGTCTCTAGCTTTCAGAAATACACAGGTTTGGTAGGTTTCCCTAGGTGCCGGCTGAGCTAGAGGCCAAAATCTACAGGTAGGTACTTCGCAAAAAACACCTATGTTTTCTTCCAAAAATTTGGATGTGTCCACGTTGCGCTTTGGGGCGTTTCCTGTCACGGGCGCTAGGCCTACCCACACAAGTGAGGTATCATTTTTATCGGGAGACTTGGGGGAATGCTAGGTGGAAGGAAATTTGTGGCTCCTCTCAGATTCCCGAACTTCCTGCCACAGAAATGTGAGGAACATGTGTTTTTTTAGCCAAATTTTGAGGTTTGCAAAGTATTCTGGGTAACAGAACCTGGTCCGAGCCCCGCAAGTCACCCCTCCTTGGATTCCCCTGGGTCTCTAGTTTTCAGAAATGCACAGGTTTGGTAGGTTTCCGTAGGTGCCGGCTGAGCTAGAGTCCAAAATCTACAGGTAGGCACTTTGCAAAAAACACCTCTGTTTTCTTCCAAAAATTTGGATGTGTCCACGTTGCGCTTTGGGACGTTTCCTGTCGCGGGCCCTAGGCCTACCCACACAAGTGAGGTATAATTTTTATCGGGAGACTTGGGGGAACGCTGGGTGGAAGGAAATTTGTGGCTCCTCTCAGATTCCAGAACTTTCTGCCACAGAAATGTGAGGAACATATGTTTTTTTAGCCAAATTTTGAGGTTTGCAAAGGATTTTGGGTAACAGAACCTGATCCGAGCCCAGCAAGTCACCCCTCCTTGGATTCCTCTAGGTCTCTAGTTTTCAGAAATGCACAGGTTTGGTAGGTTTCCCTAGGTGCCTGCTGCGCTAGAGGCCAAAATCTACAGGTAGGCACTTCGCAAAAAACACCTCTGTTTTCTTCAAAAAATTTGGAAGTGTCCACGTTGTGCTTTGGGGCGTTTCCTGTCGCGGGCGCTAGGCCTACCCACACAAGTGAGGTATCATTTTTATCGGGAGACTTGGGGGAACGCTGGGTGGAAGGAAATTTGTGGCTCCTCTCAGATTCCCAAACTTTCTGCCACAGAAATGTGAGGAACATGTGTTTCTTTAGCCAAATTTTGAGGTTTGCAAAGGATTCTGCGTAACAGAACCTGGTCCGAGCCCAGCAAGTCACCCCTCCTTGGATTCCCCTAGGTCTCTAGTTTTCAGAAATGCACAGGTTTGGTAGGTTTCCCTAGGTGCCGGCTGAGCTAGAGGCCAAAATCTACAGGTAGGTACTTCGCAAAAAACACCTCTGTTTTCTTCCAAAAATTTGGATGTGTCCACGTTGCGCTTTGGGGCGTTTCCTGTCGCGGGCGCTAGGTCTACCCACACAAGTGAGGTATCATTTGTATCGGGAGACTTGGGGAAACGCTGGGTGGAAGGAAATTTGTGGCTCCTCTCAGATTCCCGAACTTTCTGCCACAGAAATGTGAGGAACATGTGTTTTTTTAGCCAAATGTTGAGGTTTGCAAAGGATTCTGGGTAACAGAACCTGGTCCGAGCTCCGAAAAGTCACCCCTCCTTGGATTCCCCTAGGTCTCTAGTTTTCAGAAATGCACAGGTTTGGTAGGTTTCCCTAGGTGCCGGCTGAGCTAGAGGCCAAAATCTACAGGTAGGCACTTCGCAAAAAACACCTCTGTTTTCTTCCAAAAATTTGGATGTGTCCACGTTGCGCTTTGGGGCGTTTCCTGTCGCGGGCACTAGGCCTACCCACACAAGTGAGGTATCATTTTTATCGGGAGACTTGGGGGAACGCTGGGTGGAAGGAAATTTGTGGCTCCTCTCAGATTACCGAACTTTCTGCCACAGAAATGTGAGGAACATGTGTTTTTTTAGCCAAATTTTGAGGTTTGCAAAGGATTCTGGGTAACAGAACCTGGTCCGAGCCCCGCAAGTCACCCCTCCTTAGATTCCCCTAGGTCTCTAGTTGTCAGAAATGCACAGGTTTGGTAGGTTTCCCTAGGTGCCGGCTGAGCTAGAGGCCAAAATCTACAGGTAGGTACTTCGCAAAAAACACCTGTTTTCTTCCAAAAATTTGGATGTGTCCACGTTGCGCTTTGGGGCGTCTCCTGTCGCGGGCGCTAGGCCTACCCACACAAGTGAGGTATCATTTTTATCGGGAGACTTTGGGGAACGCTGGGTGTAAGGAAATTTGTGGCTCCTCTCAGATTCCCGAACTTTCTGCCACAGAAATGTGAGGAACATGTGTTTTTTTAGCCAAATTTTGAGGTTTGCAAATGATTCTGGGTAACAGAACCTGGTCCGAGCCCCGCAAGTCACCCCTCCTTGGTTTCCCTTAGGTCTCTAGTTTTCAGAAATGCACAGGTTTGGTAGGTTTCCCTAGGTGCCGGCTGAGCTAGAGGCCAAAATCTACAGGTAGGTACTTCGCAAAAAACACCTCTGTTTTCTTCCAAAAATTTGGATGTGTCCACGTTGTGCTTTGGGGCGTTTCCTGTCGCGGGCGCTAGGCCTACCCACACAAGTGAGGTATCATTTTTATCGGGAGACTTGGGGGAACGCTGGGTGGAAGGAAATTTGTGGCTCCTCTCAGATTCCCAAACTTTCTGCCACAGAAATGTGAGGAACATGTGTTTCTTTAGCCAAATTTTGAGGTTTGCAAAGGATTCTGGGTAACAGAACCTGGTCCGAGCCCAGCAAGTCACCCCTCCTTGGATTCCCCTAGGTCTCTAGTTTTC
The DNA here is from genome assembly GCF_031143425.1 of Pleurodeles waltl. NCBI lineage: Eukaryota > Metazoa > Chordata > Amphibia > Caudata > Salamandridae > Pleurodeles > Pleurodeles waltl. The sequence goes on along the minus strand of NW_027149989.1, from coordinate 10,831 downwards.
AGAAATGCACAGGTTTGGTAGGTTTCCCTAGGTGCCGGCTGAGCTAGAGGCCAAAATCTACAGGTAGGTACTTCGCAAAAAACACCTCTGTTTTCTTCCAAAAATTTGGATGTGTCCACGTTGCGCTTTGGGGCGTTTCCTGTCACGGGCGCTAGGTCTACACACACAAGTGAGGTATCATTTGTATCGGGAGACTTGGGGAAACGCTGGGTGGAAGGAAATTTGAGGCTCCTCTCAGATTCCCGAACTTTCTGCCACAGAAATGTGAGGAACATGTGTTTTTTTAGCCAAATTTTGAGGTTTGCAAAGGATTCTGGGTAACAGAACCTGGTCCGAGCCCCGCAAGTCACCCCTCCGTGGATTCCCCTAGGTCTCTAGTTTTCAGAAATGCACAGGTTTGGTAGGTTTTCCTAGGTGCCGGCTGAGCTAGAGGCCAAAATCTACAGGTAGGTACTTCGCAAAAAACACCTCTGTTTTCTTCCAAAAATTTGGATGTGTCCACGTTGCACTTTGGGGCGTTTCCTGTCGCGGGCGCTAGGCCTACCCACACAAGTGAGGTATCATTTTTATCGGGAGACTTGGGGGAACGCTGGGTGGAAGGATATTTGTGGCTCCTCTCAGATTCCCGAACTTTCTGCCACAGAAATGTGAGGAACATGTGTTTTTTTAGCCAAATTTTGAGGTTTGCAAAGGATTCTGGGTAACAGAACCTGGTCCGAGCCCCGCAAGTCACCCCTCCTTGGATTCCCCTAGGTCTCTAGTTTTCAGAAATGCGCAGGTTTGGTAGGTTTCCCAGGTGCCGGTTGAGCTAGAGGCCAAAATCTACAGGTAGGTACTTCGCAAAAAACACCTCTGTTTTCTTCCAAAAATTTGGATGTGTCCACGTTGCGCTTTGGGGCGTTTCCTGTCACGGGCGCTAGGCCTACCCACACAAGTGAGGTATCATTTTTATCGGGAGACTTGGTGGAACGCTGGGTGGAAGGAAATTTGTAGCTCCTCTCAGATTCCCAAACTTTCTGCCACAGAAATGTGAGGAACATGTGATTTTTTAGCCAAATTTTTAGGTTTGCAAAGGATTCTGGGTAACAGAACCTGGTCCGAGCCCCGCAAGTCACCCCTCCTTGGATTCCCCTAGGTCTCTAGTTTTCAGAAATGCACATGTTTGGTAGGTCTCCCTAGGTGCCGGCTGAGCTAGAGGCCAAAATCTACAGGTAGGCACTTCGCAAAAAACACCTCTGTTTTCTTCCAAAAATTTGGATGTGTCCACGTTGCGCTTTGGGGCGTTTCCTGTCGCGGGCGCTAGGCCTACCCACACAAGTGAGGTATCATTTTTATCGGGAGACTTGGGGGAACGCTGGGTGGAAGGAAATTTATGCCTCCTCTCAGATTCCAGAACTTTCTGCCACAGAAATGTGAGGAACATGTGTTTTTTTAGCCATATTTTGAGGTTTGCAAACGATTTTGGGTAACAGAACCTGGTCCGAGCCCCGCAAGTCACCCCTCCTTGGATTCCCCTGGGTCTCTAGTTTTCAGAAATGCACAGGTTTGGTAGGTTTCCCTAGTTGCCGGCTGAGCTAGAGGCCAAAATCTACAGGTAGGCACTTCGCAAAAAACACCTCTGTTTTCTTCCAAAAATTTGGATGTGTCCACGTTGTGCTTTGGGGCGTTTCCTGTCGCGGACGCTAGGCCTACCCACACAAGTGAGGTATCATTTTTATCGGGAGACTTGGGGGAACGTTGGGTGGAAGGAAATTTGTGGCTCCTCTCAGATTCCCAAACTTTCTGCCACAGAAATGTGAGGAACATGTGTTTCTTTAGCCAAAGTTTGAGGTTTGCAAAGGATTCTGGGTAACAGAACCTGGTCCGAGCCCAGCAAGTCACCCCTCCTTGGATTCCCCTAGGTCTCTAGTTTTCAGAAATGCACAGGTTTGGTAGGTTTCCCTAGGTGCCGGCTGAGCTAGAGGCCAAAATCTACAGGTAGGCACTTTGCAAAAAACACCTCTGTTTTCTTCCAAAAATTTGGATGTGTCCACGTTGCGCTTTGGGGCGTTTCCTGTCGCGGGCACTAGGCCTACCCACACAAGTGAGGTATCATTTTTATCGGGAGACTTCGGGGAACGCTGGGTGGAAGCAAATTTGTGGCTCCTCTCAGATTCCCGAACTTTCTGCCACAGAAATGTGAGGAACATGTGTTTTTTTAGCCAAATTTTGAGGTTTGCAAAGGATTCTGGGTAACAGAACCTGGTCTGAGCCCAGCAAGTCACCCCTCCTTGGATTCCTCTAGGTCTCTAGTTTTCAGAAATGCACAGGTTTGGTAGGTTTCCCTAGGTGCCTGCTGCGCTAGAGGCCAAAATCTACAGGTAGGCACTTCGCAAAAAACACCTCTGTTTTCTTCCAAAAATTTGGATGTGTCCACGTTGTGCTTTGGGGCGTTTCCTGTCGCGGGCGCTAGGCCTACCCACACAAGTGAGGTATCATTTTTATCGGGAGACTTGGGGGAACGCTGGGTAGAAGGAAATTTGTGGCTCCTCTCAGATTCCCAAACTTTCTGCCACAGAAATGTGAGGAACATGTGTTTCTTTAGCCAAATTTTGAGGTTTGCAAAGGATTCTGGGTAACAGAACCTGGTCCGAGCCCAGCAAGTCACCCCTCCTTGGATTCCCCTAGGTCTCTAGTTTTCAGAAATGCACAGGTTTGGTAGGTTTCCCTAGGTGCCGGCTGAGCTAGAGGCCAAAATCTACAGGTAGGTACTTCGCAAAAAACACCTCTGTTTTCTTCCAAAAATTTGGATGTGTCCACGTTGCGCTTTGGGGCGTTTCCTGTCGCGGGCGCTAGGTCTACCCACACAAGTGAGGTATCATTTGTATCGGGAGACTTGGGGAAACGCTGGGTGGAAGGAAATTTGTGGCTCCTCTCAGATTCCCGAACTTTCTGCCACAGAAATGTGAGGAACATGTGTTTTTTTTGCCAAATTTTGAGGTTTGCAAAGGATTCTGGGTAACAGAACCTGGTCCGAGCCCCGCAAGTCACCCCTCCTTGGATTCCCCTAGGTCTCTAGTTTTCAGAAATGCACAGGTTTGGTAGGTTTCCCTAGGTGCCGGCTGAGCTAGAGGCCAAAATCTACAGGTAGGTACTTCGCAAAAAACACCTCTGTTTTCTTCCAAAAATTTGGATGTGTCCACGTTCCGCTTTGGGGCGTTTCCTGTCGCGGGCGCTAGGCCTACCCACACAAGTGAGGTATCATTTTTATTGGGAGACTTGGGGGAACGCTGGGTGGAAGGAAATTTGTGGCTCCTCTCAGATTCCCGAACTTTCTGCCACAGAAATGTGAGGAACATGTGTTTTTTTAGCCAAATTTTGATGTTTGCAAAGGATTCTGGGTAACAGAACCTGGTCCGAGCCCCGCAAGTCGCCCCTCCTTGGATTCCCCTAGGTCTCTAGTTTTCAGAAATGCGCAGGTTTGGTAGGTTTCCCAGGTGCCGGTTGAGCTAGAGACCAAAATCTACAGGTAGGTACTTCGCAAAAAACACCTCTGTTTTCTTCCAAAAATTTGGATGTGTCCACGTTGCGCTTTGGAGCGTTTCCTGTCACGGGCGCTAGGCCTACCCAGACAAGTGAGGTATCATTTTTATCGGGAGACTTGGGAGAATGCTGGGTGGAAGGAAATTTGTGGCTCCTCTCAGATTCCCGAACTTTCTGCCACAGAAATGTGAGGAACATGTGTTTTTTTAGCCAAATTTTGAGGTTTGCAAAGGATTCTGGGTAACAGAACCTGGTCCGAGCCCCGCAAGTCACCCCTCCTTGGATTCCCCTGGGTCTCTAGTTTTCAGAAATGCACAGGTTTGGTAGGTTTCCCTAGGTGCCGGCTGAGCTAGAGTCCAAAATCTACAGGTAGGCACTTCGCAAAAAACACCTCTGTTTTCTTCCAAAAATTTGGATGTGTCCATGTTGCGCTTTGGGGCGTTTCCTGTCGCGGGCGCTAGGCCTACCCACACAAGTGAGGTATCATTTTTATCGGGAGACTTGGGGGAACACTGGGTGGAAGGAAATTTGTGGCTCCTCTCAGATTCCAGAACTTTCTGCCACAGAAATGTGAGGAACATATGTTTTTTTAGCCAAATTTTGAGGTTTGAAAAGGATTTTGGGTAACAGAACCTGATCTGAGCCCCGCAAGTCACCCCTCCTTCGATTCCCCTAGGTCTCTAGTTTTCAGAAATGCACAGGTTTGGTAGGTTTCCCTAGGTGCCGGCTGAGCTAGAGGCCAAAATCTACAGGTAGGTACTTCTCAAAAAACACCTCTGTTTTCTTCCAAAAATTTGGATGTGTCCACGTTGCGCTTTGGGGCGTTTCCTGTCGCGGGCGCTAGGCCTACCCACACAAGTGAGGTATCATTTTTATCAGAGACTTGGGGGAACGCTGGGTGGAAGGAAATGTGTGGCTCCTCTCAGATTCCCGAACTTTCTGCCACAGAAATGTGAGGAACATGTGTTTTTTTAGCCAAATTTTGAGGTTTGCAAAGGATTCTGGGTAACAGAACCTGGTCCGAGCCCCGCAAGTCACCCCTCCTTAGATTCCCCTAGGTCTCTAGTTGTCAGAAATGCACAGGTTTGGTAGGTTTCCCTAGGTGCCGGCTGAGCTAGAGGCCAAAATCTACAGGTAGGTACTTCGCAAAAAACACCTCTGTTTTCTTCCAAAAATTTGGATGTGTCCACATTGCGCTTTGGGGCGTTTCCTGTCGCGGGCGCTAGGCCTACCCACACAAGTGAGGTATCATTTTTATCGGGAGACTTGGGGGAACGCTGTGTGGAAGGAAATTTGTGGCTCCTCTCAGATTCCCGAACTTTCTGCCACAGAAATGTGAGGAACATGTGTTTTTTTAGCCAAATTTTGAGGTTTGCAAAGGATTCTGGGTAACGGAACCTGGTCCGAGCCCCGCAAGTCACCCCTCCTTGGATTCCCCTAGGTCTCTAGCTTTCAGAAATGCACAGGTTTGGTAGGTTTCCCTAGGTGCCGGCTGAGCTAGAGGCCAAAATCTACAGGTAGGTACTTCGCAAAAAACACCTGTTTTCTTCCAAAAATTTGGATGTGTCCACGTTGCGCTTTGGGGCGTTTCCTGTCGCGGGCGCTAGGCCTACCCACACAAGTGAGGTATCATTTTTATCAGGAGACTTGGTGGAACGCTGGGTGGAAGGAAATTTGTAGCTCCTCTCAGATTCCCGAACTTTCTGCTACAGAAATGTGAGGAACATGTGATTTTTTAGCCAAATTTTGAGGTTTGCAAAGGATTCTGGGTAACAGAACCTGGTACGAGCCCCGCAAGTCACCCCTCCTTGGATTCCCCTAGGTCTCTAGTTTTCAGAAATGCACAGGTTTGGTAGGTCTCCCTAGGTGCCGGCTGAGCTAGAGGCCAAAATCTACAGGTAGGCACTTCGCAAAAAACACCTCTGTTTTGTTCCAAAAATTTGGATGTGTCCACGTTGTGCTTTGGGGCGTTTCCTGTCGCGGACGCTAGGCCTACCCACAGAAGTGAGGTATCATTTTTATCGGGAGACTTGGGGGAACGCTGGGTGGAAGGAAATTTGTGGCTCCTCTCAGATTCCCAAACTTTCTGCCACAGAAATGTGAGGAACATGTGTTTCTTTAGCCAAATTTTGAGGTTTGCAAAGGATTCTGGGTAACAGAACCTGGTCCGAGCCCAGCAAGTCACCCCTACTTGGATTCCCCTAGGTCTCTAGTTTTCAGAAATGCACAGGTTTGGTAGGTTTCCCTAGGTGCCGGCTGAGCTAGAGGCCAAAATCTACAGGTAGGCACTTCGCAAAAAACACCTCTGTTTTCTTCCAAAAATGTGGATGTGTCCACGTTGCGCTTTGGGGCGTTTCCTGTCGCGGGCACTAGGCCTACCCACACAAGTGAGGTATCATTTTTATCGGGAGACTTGGGGGAACGCTGGGTGGAAGGAAATTTGTGGCTCCTCTCAGATTCCCGAACTTTCTGCCACAGAAATATGAGGAACATGTGTTTTTTTAGCCAAATTTTGAGGTTTGCAAAGGATTCTGGGTAACAGAACCTGATCCGAGCCCAGCAAGTCACCCCTCCTTGGATTCCTCTAGGTCTCCAGTTTTCAGAAATGCACAGGTTTGGTAGGTTTCCCTAGGTGCCTGCTGCGCTAGAGGCCAAAATCTACAGGTAGGCACTTCGCAAAAAACACCTCTGTTTTCTTCCAAAAATTTGGATGTGTCCACGTTGTGCTTTGGGGCGTTTCCTGTCGCGGGCGCTAGGCCTACCCACACAAGTGAGGTATCATTTTTATCGGGAGACTTGGGGGAACGCTGGGTGGAAGGAAATTTGTGGCTCCTCTCAGATTCCCAAACTTTCTGCCACAGAAATGTGAGGAACATGTGTTTCTTTAGCCAAATTTTGAGGTTTGCAAAGGATTCTGGGTAACAGAACCTGGTCCGAGCCCAGCAAGTCTCCCCTCCTTGGATTCCCCTAGGTCTCTAGTTTTCAGAAATGCACAGGTTTGGTAGGTTTCCCTAGGTGCCGGCTGAGCTAGAGGCCAAAATCTACAGGTAGGTACTTCGCAAAAAACACCTCTGTTTTCTTCCAAAAATTTGGATGTGTACACGTTGCGCTTTGGGGCGTTTCCTGTCGCGGGCGCTAGGCCTACCCACACAAGTGAGGTATCATTTTTATTGGGAGACTTGGGGGAACGCTGGGTGGAAGGAAATTTGTGGCTCCTCTCAGATTCCCGAACTTTCTGCCACAGAAATGTGAGGAACATGTGTTTTTTTAGCCAAATTTTGAGGTTTGCAAAGGATTCTGGGTAACAGAACCTGGTCCGAGCCCCGCAACTCACCCCTCCTTGGATTCCCTTAGGTCTCTAGTTTTCAGAAATGCACAGGTTTGGTAGGTTTCCCTAGCTGCCGGCTGAGCTGGAGGCCAAAATCTACAGGTAGGCACTTCGCAAAAAACACCTCTGTTTTCTTCCAAAAATTTGGATGTGTCCACGTTGTGCTTTGGGGCGTTTCCTGTCGCGGACGCTAGGCCTACCCACACAAGTGAGGTATCATTTTTATCGGGAGACTTGGGGGAACGCTGGGTGGAAGGAAATTTGTGGCTCCTCTCAGATTCCCAAACTTTCTGCCACAGAAATGTGAGGAACATGTGTTTCTTTAGCCAAATTTTGAGGTTTGCAAAGGATTCTGGGTAACAGAAATTGGTCCGAGCCCAGCAAATCACCCCTCCTTGGATTCCCCTAGGTCTCTAGTTTTAAAAAATGCACAGGTTTGGTAGGGTTCCCTAGGTGCCGGCTGAGCTAGAGGCCAAAATCTACAGGTAGGCACTTCGCAAAAAACACCTCTGTTTTCTTCCAAAAATTTGGATGTGTCCACGTTGCGCTTTGGGGCGTTTCCTGTCGCGGGCGCTAGACCTACCCACACAAGTGAGGTATCATTTTTATCGGGAGACTTGGGGGAATGCTGGGTGGAATGAAATTTGTGGCTCCTCTCAGATTCCCGAACTTTCTGCCACAGAAATGTGAGGAACATGTGTTTTTTTAGCCAAATTTTTAGGTTTGCAAAGGATTCTGGGTAACAGAACCTGGTCCGAGCCCCGCAAGTAACCCCTCCTTGGATTCCCCTGGGTCTCTAGGTTTCAGAAATGCACAGGTTTGGTAGGTTTCCCTAGGTGCCGGCTGAGCTAGAGGCCAAAATCTACATGTAGGCACTTCGCAAAAAACACCTCTGTTTTCTTCCAAAAATTTGGATGTGTCCACGTTGCGCTTTGGGGCGTTTCCTGTCGCGAACGCTAGGCCTACCCACACAAGTGAGGTATAATTTTTATCGAGAGACTTGGGGGAACGCTGGGTGGAAGGAAATTTGTGGCTCCTCTCAGATTCCAGAACTTTCTGCCACAGAAATGTGAGGAACATGTGTTTTTTTAGCCATATTTTGAGGTTTGCAAACGATTTTGGGTAACAGAACCTGGTCCGAGCTCCGCAAGTCAGCCCTCCTTGGATTCCACTAGGTCTCTAGTTTTCAGAAATGCACAGGTTTGATAGATTTCCCTAGGTGCCGGCTGAGCTAGAGGCCAAAATCTACTAGTAGGTACTTCGCAAAAAACACCTGTTTTCTTCCAAAAATTTGGATGTGTCCACTTTGCGCTTTGGGGCGTTTCCTGTCGCTGGCGCTAGGCCTACCCACACAAGTGAGGTATCATTTTTATCGGGAGACTTGGGGGAACGCTGGGTGGAAGGAAATTTGTGGCTCCTCTCAGATTCCCGAACTTTCTGCCACAGAAATGTGAGGAACATGTGTTTTTTTAGCCAAATTTTGAGGTTTGCAAAGGATTCTGGGTAACAGAACCTGGTCCGAGCCCCGCAAGTCACCCCTCCTTGGATTCCCCTAGGTCTCTAGCTTTCAGAAATACACAGGTTTGGTAGGTTTCCCTAGGTGCCGGCTGAGCTAGAGGCCAAAATCTACAGGTAGGTACTTCGCAAAAAACACCTATGTTTTCTTCCAAAAATTTGGATGTGTCCACGTTGCGCTTTGGGGCGTTTCCTGTCACGGGCGCTAGGCCTACCCACACAAGTGAGGTATCATTTTTATCGGGAGACTTGGGGGAATGCTAGGTGGAAGGAAATTTGTGGCTCCTCTCAGATTCCCGAACTTCCTGCCACAGAAATGTGAGGAACATGTGTTTTTTTAGCCAAATTTTGAGGTTTGCAAAGTATTCTGGGTAACAGAACCTGGTCCGAGCCCCGCAAGTCACCCCTCCTTGGATTCCCCTGGGTCTCTAGTTTTCAGAAATGCACAGGTTTGGTAGGTTTCCGTAGGTGCCGGCTGAGCTAGAGTCCAAAATCTACAGGTAGGCACTTTGCAAAAAACACCTCTGTTTTCTTCCAAAAATTTGGATGTGTCCACGTTGCGCTTTGGGACGTTTCCTGTCGCGGGCCCTAGGCCTACCCACACAAGTGAGGTATAATTTTTATCGGGAGACTTGGGGGAACGCTGGGTGGAAGGAAATTTGTGGCTCCTCTCAGATTCCAGAACTTTCTGCCACAGAAATGTGAGGAACATATGTTTTTTTAGCCAAATTTTGAGGTTTGCAAAGGATTTTGGGTAACAGAACCTGATCCGAGCCCAGCAAGTCACCCCTCCTTGGATTCCTCTAGGTCTCTAGTTTTCAGAAATGCACAGGTTTGGTAGGTTTCCCTAGGTGCCTGCTGCGCTAGAGGCCAAAATCTACAGGTAGGCACTTCGCAAAAAACACCTCTGTTTTCTTCAAAAAATTTGGAAGTGTCCACGTTGTGCTTTGGGGCGTTTCCTGTCGCGGGCGCTAGGCCTACCCACACAAGTGAGGTATCATTTTTATCGGGAGACTTGGGGGAACGCTGGGTGGAAGGAAATTTGTGGCTCCTCTCAGATTCCCAAACTTTCTGCCACAGAAATGTGAGGAACATGTGTTTCTTTAGCCAAATTTTGAGGTTTGCAAAGGATTCTGCGTAACAGAACCTGGTCCGAGCCCAGCAAGTCACCCCTCCTTGGATTCCCCTAGGTCTCTAGTTTTCAGAAATGCACAGGTTTGGTAGGTTTCCCTAGGTGCCGGCTGAGCTAGAGGCCAAAATCTACAGGTAGGTACTTCGCAAAAAACACCTCTGTTTTCTTCCAAAAATTTGGATGTGTCCACGTTGCGCTTTGGGGCGTTTCCTGTCGCGGGCGCTAGGTCTACCCACACAAGTGAGGTATCATTTGTATCGGGAGACTTGGGGAAACGCTGGGTGGAAGGAAATTTGTGGCTCCTCTCAGATTCCCGAACTTTCTGCCACAGAAATGTGAGGAACATGTGTTTTTTTAGCCAAATGTTGAGGTTTGCAAAGGATTCTGGGTAACAGAACCTGGTCCGAGCTCCGAAAAGTCACCCCTCCTTGGATTCCCCTAGGTCTCTAGTTTTCAGAAATGCACAGGTTTGGTAGGTTTCCCTAGGTGCCGGCTGAGCTAGAGGCCAAAATCTACAGGTAGGCACTTCGCAAAAAACACCTCTGTTTTCTTCCAAAAATTTGGATGTGTCCACGTTGCGCTTTGGGGCGTTTCCTGTCGCGGGCACTAGGCCTACCCACACAAGTGAGGTATCATTTTTATCGGGAGACTTGGGGGAACGCTGGGTGGAAGGAAATTTGTGGCTCCTCTCAGATTACCGAACTTTCTGCCACAGAAATGTGAGGAACATGTGTTTTTTTAGCCAAATTTTGAGGTTTGCAAAGGATTCTGGGTAACAGAACCTGGTCGAGCCCCGCAAGTCACCCCTCCTTAGATTCCCCTAGGTCTCTAGTTGTCAGAAATGCACAGGTTTGGTAGGTTTCCCTAGGTGCCGGCTGAGCTAGAGGCCAAAATCTACAGGTAGGTACTTCGCAAAAAACACCTGTTTTCTTCCAAAAATTTGGATGTGTCCACGTTGCGCTTTGGGGCGTCTCCTGTCGCGGGCGCTAGGCCTACCCACACAAGTGAGGTATCATTTTTATCGGGAGACTTTGGGGAACGCTGGGTGTAAGGAAATTTGTGGCTCCTCTCAGATTCCCGAACTTTCTGCCACAGAAATGTGAGGAACATGTGTTTTTTTAGCCAAATTTTGAGGTTTGCAAATGATTCTGGGTAACAGAACCTGGTCCGAGCCCCGCAAGTCACCCCTCCTTGGTTTCCCTTAGGTCTCTAGTTTTCAGAAATGCACAGGTTTGGTAGGTTTCCCTAGGTGCCGGCTGAGCTAGAGGCCAAAATCTACAGGTAGGTACTTCGCAAAAAAACACCTCTGTTTTCTTCCAAAAATTTGGATGTGT